>NW_023458571.1:3075697-3084241 GCF_013731165.1 Rhagoletis pomonella | reverse complement strand
AAATCTTCAGTACCATAAAAGATTCAAACACATCAAAGTACAAGCAATGCAATGTCCAAGCTAGTGCTACTCCACTGTACATGTGTATATGAATGTATGCATGTATGCGTGTAAAAAATGTCAATTCCAGTTGGTTTTTAACCCATTTTAGCGGACATAGTTTTTTTGGTTTCAGCTGGTTCCAACTTTTAATGAAGCACAATTTTTATGGTTAATCTTGATGAAAGTTACATGTATCGTCGAGAACATGGTTACATGCAGAATTTTAAAGTAATTAATATTCTTCTCCATACAAAATGTACGAGTATGGCTTTATTAAATGTAAACTTAAGCGAAAACCTAAATATTTCGTCAACCAAGGCTTAATTTTGGTGGCGTCGTGGCAATTCGCAGAAATTTAATAATTTGTCTGTGGTTGGATGACGGCGAGGGGAAGACGAAAGCAGAACAATCGTACATATTTATGCACATATTTACATTTATAAATGCACACATATTTATGCGTTTGTCTTCTTGGACGAATGAAGAATTTCATATATGTGGTGATTTAGAGATTGCCGTTTCAGTAAAGTGCCGTGGCGTGTACGCTAGAGGCGATGCAACTTTTTGGCGTCTCGCCGTTTGTCTTGGTTCAAATCCTGGACGGACCAAGTAATACATTTTTTTTTTTTTTTGTAATTGTTATATCCATATTCGATTTTAAATTTTACTATTAGCTTTGTTTAAAATAATATAAATGGATATGTAGGTACAAACGCATGCATAATTTCACATAATCGCTCAAATTTGCCAAATATGTATGTACACTGGCAAAGTGAGTGCATCCTGTTTTTTGTTTAATATTTGCAATGTTTTTAAGTTAAACTTTTATGTTATTTTCGACGGGAATTACGGTTTTATGCATATAGCAAGTGCAATTTGTAAAAAATAGCTCTAATTTTTTTTTTATTTGTTTGCAAACGGTCATGCGCATTTTATTCTACAAGAAATTCACTTTTATTTGGTAAAAAGTGCAAAAAGCCGTCAGCAATAAACAATCATTATAAATCAACCGGATTTTTTAGCCGCTTAAAACTTGATCTTGTTCCACTAGAATTAAAAAACCGATCTATCTGCGTACTCAAAATTTTTCTTAAAACTCAGATTAAACAGGTCAAAATTTAGACGAGAATTCGTTGAATTTTTCTATGTTCTGTGTAAAGTTTGAAAGTTTGACTTGTATAGTTTTGATTAAAGCATGAACCACATTTTTATAAAAAGATAATACAAAAATTAATTTAAAAACATTGCAAATATTAAGCAAAAAACACCATGCACTCACTTTTGATTGCCAGTATATGTATGCATGTACATATGTGTGTAAACTTTATGCCAAACTATCATTATTTTAAATTGTATTTGCATCTTCATAAAAGGAGAACAAGATAAAAAATTTAACAAAAATTACAAATTAATGAAAATTATGGAAAGATTTACCATATTTTCGTTTATTTGCTCACAAAGAACATCACATTTCATGTTGCTCAACATTGTATTATGTTATCAACATTAAATTCAAGAGAATTTTTACATTCCGACTTGAACTTTTCTAACGCTGTTAATTTTTCGTCTGCGAATAGTTTCCACTTTCAGTTTGCACCTTCTCTATCTATCTAAGTTCTCTGATGCAAGCAATAAAAATATAATTAGAAGACCAATCTTATGTAAATATACATACATACATGCACATGTACATATACACACACATACATATATAATTAGTTAAGGAAATAGAGTTAGAAAATTGTATATAAAAGAAAAATGTTGAATAAATTATTCAGATTCGTAAAGACTCTCAATAACACGTTTCTTTTCTTTCTTTTATATTTTATGCCTTACTTCCCCCCACCAGAGGTAAGGGGTAAAGCATCTAACTATCTGTCTTCTTCTTTCTTTATTAAGGTTTTACTTCCCCCCACCAGCGGTAAGGGGTAAAATTATTAATATTGAAAGTACTAACCTCTTATTTTATTAAACTCTACTTCCCCCCACCAGTGGTAAGGGGTAGAGAATTTTAAAATAAGAGTATTTGTAGTTCGTGCATTGCTGAGCGTTACTTGTCACCCCCTACCCGAGGTAAGGAACAAGTGACTCAGCTCTGCTACGAACAAATGGTAACCACGAATATTCATTAAAATCGTTTCAATTCGGAATAAAAGTAATTTACATACTGCTAGTGTAAATATATTTTTTAATATAAACTACCTTTTTTAATTCTAAAATAAATCAACAATCTCAATATTTATAAGAAAATTGTCTTCAAAAAATACGTCCCAAATCATCCCTGTTGATATCATAATTCAAATGCAAATTAGAATAGAAATTTTGATACAAAAGTTTTTCCGCGATATTCATCATACAAATTTATCATCTTACTTGTCCGTATGTCGCTCTGGAAAGAAATATATTTTAACTGATATGTTTTCTTGAAAATAAATGCAAATTTACATATTTTTTCCACCGGCAGGCACGAATATGATATTCAAAACAGAAGCAATGACAACGAATTTTACACACATATAGTTTCACGATAAGTTTCACAAATATTTTAAATTATAGCCTGGAACATACACATTTATCGTTATTATTGAAAATGCAAGACTTGGCACGCATTTTCAATTTATTTGAATTCAAATGAATAAAAACACATTTTTCTAAAATATTTCTCAATTTACATTTTAAAGTTTTTTCTGAAACTTGAATGTAACTCTGTGTGGAGAATGAGAGAATTAAAAATCAGGTGATCTCAGCTGTTTTCAAATGTAAACAAACAAAATGGCGCTTTCCATACTTGTAAGCCTATACGATGCTTACAGTACTACAAGTATACAGAGAGTAGAGCAGCAAATATCTCTCGTACGCGATGAGAGAAAGTAGAGTACCTACTTTGGTGGAGTAATAGCAGGTATCACGATTGAGAGAAATAGAGATTGCGCCAATCGCGGTACCGCTAACCCGCTCTTTGTGATTTTGACAGAATTATCTGTGTGCGTGACGTCGTCTTGGTGCAATTGTTGATTGTGAGCATACGAAAAAACCAAATAGCAATTTTAATATTTGTGTGTTAATAACGGGTGATTTTTTAAGAGCTTGATAACTTTTTTTAAAAAAAAAACGCATAAAATTTGCAAAATCTCATCGGTTCTTTATTTGAAACGTTAGACTGGTCCATGACATTTACTTTTTGAAGATAATTTCATTTAAATGTTGACCGCGGCTGCGTCTTAGGTGGTCCATTCGGAAAGTCCAATTTTGGGCAACTTTTTCGAGCATTTCGGCCGGAATAGCCCGAATTTCTTCGGAAATGTTGTCTTCCAAAGCTGGAATAGTTGCTGGCTTATTTCTGTAGACTTTAGACTTGACGTAGCCCCACAAAAAATAGTCTAAAGGCGTCAAATCGCATGATCTTGGTGGCCAACTTACCGGTCCATTTCTTGAGATGAATTGTTCTCCGAAGTTTTCCCTCAAAATGGCCATAGAATCGCGAGCTGTGTGGCATGTAGCGCCATCTTGTTGAAACCACATGTCAACCAAGTTCAGTTCTTCCATTTTTGGCAACAAAAAGTTTGTTAGCATCGAACGATAGCGATCGCCATTCACCGTAACGTTGCGTCCAACAGCATCTTTGAAAAAATACGGTCCAATGATTCCACCAGCGTACAAAAGACACCAAACAGTGCATTTTTCGGGATGCATGGGCAGTTCTTGAACGGCTTCTGGTTGCTCTTCACTCCAAATGCGGCAATTTTGCTTATTTACGAAGCCATTCAACCAGAAATGAGCCTCATCGCTGAACAAAATTTGTCGATAAAAAAGCGGATTTTCTGCCAACTTTTCTAGGGCCCATTCACTGAAAATTCGACGTTGTGGCAGATCGTTAGGCTTCAGTTCTTGCACGAGCTGTATTTTATACGGTTTTACACCAAGATCTTTGCGTAAAATCTTCCATGTGGTCGAATAACACAAACCCAATTGCTGCGAACGGCGACGAATCGACATTTCACGGTCTTCAGCAACACTCTCAGAAACAGACGCAATATTCTCTTCTGTACGCACTGTACGCATTCGTGTGGTTGGTTTAATGTCCAATAAAGTAAACTGAGTGCGAAACTTGGTCACAATCGCATTAATTGTTTGCTCACTTGGTCGATTATGTAGACCATAAATCGGACGTAAAGCGCGAAACACATTTCGAACCGAACACTGATTTTGGTAATAAAATTCAATGATTTGCAAGCGTTGCTCGTTAGTAAGTCTATTCATGATGAAATTTCAAAGCATACTGAGCATCTTTCTCTTTGACACCATGTCTGAAATCCCACGTGATCTGTCAAATACTAATGCATGAAAATCCTAACCTCAAAAAAATCACCCGTTATTTCTGCGTGGTTTAAAACAATTATTGACACATTACAAAGCAAAATGAAGTGTGCAGTGGCAAAGTGTAATAGTGAAAACAAAAGGAAAGCGTGCGATATAAGTTTTTTTTTCGTTTCCTACGGACGCAAACCTGGCGAAAAGTGGAAGCAGTTCTGCCGGCGAGGAGATGTATTAAACACCAAATCGAGCTTTGTGCTATGTGTGTGAGC
The DNA here is from genome assembly GCF_013731165.1 of Rhagoletis pomonella. Taxonomy (NCBI): domain Eukaryota; kingdom Metazoa; phylum Arthropoda; class Insecta; order Diptera; family Tephritidae; genus Rhagoletis; species Rhagoletis pomonella. Next base: position 3,079,613 of record NW_023458571.1, on the reverse strand, counting down.
TACGAGCTTCTACATGGAACTATGTAGGCCTTTTCGTGGTGAATTGTAGTAGGTATATTTCAATGGTGAATGTAGACAGTTGCTGGTTTAGTTTGTTGGCAATGGCATACATACGAAAGCAGTCTCTGCAGTAAATAGATACATGGACATCACTACCTACTTATTTTTGTTAGTACCTGATTCTTTTTAGTACTGGTATGAGGTAATGCACCAGTGGATAAGGTCGCCAGGCGCTAATTCATGCGGCATCTTACCGCGCTGTTACGTACCTAATTCAAAACAGTGCCCAAATTATTATACATTTAAAAGTTCAGCTTAAATTATGTTTTACTTACATATAATATTTGTTTCCGAAGAAGCCACACTCATTCATCCTTTCGGAAGTGGTACAAAAGTCATCAAATAAAAGCTGTGGAGTCAACACCTGTGGAGTTTATGGTGGTTGGCTACCGTCCACAAATATAAATATGCACTCTGCATGGCTTTTTACAATGGCGAGTCCAAAAATTCACTTTGCTGCACACCTTCCTCTTGGTCTACATGAAATTGCAAACACTGTTAATACATCCATTTTTTCATGTGCTAAAAATCGTACTTTCCTAAAGGGCTACATGTCCAAAATTATTGCTACGTGTACCTAATTAATCAATCTTTGTATGTTTATTGATCCCTGCAAAATTGGGCCATGTAGTATTAAAATTAATACATTTTTCTGCATTGTTTACATATTTTTATATGCGTTTTGGCATTTCTCTCTCGCAATTGCACCAAGATGACGTCACGCAAATATTACGCTCAAAAATCCTCTCTCATTGGCGCAATCTTGTATTCTATCATTCTGGAGCAAGTACGTCAAGTATTTACTCTCTCAACGCCAAGTAGTGTATGTATGAGGAAAAAGAGTAACAATGTGTTGGGAGTAGAGTATAATGCAAAGAGAACTTATTGAACGGAATGTGGCAAATACACTTGCGCTGGACTTTAGTAACGACGGTCCCCTCCACAACATAGACTTACCTGGAATTGCAGCTGCAGCTGCAGCAACGACAACTGACACACACACACAGCTACTCGCCCGAACTACGACGTCGACAGCAGCGGCAACAACTGCGGCTTCAGTTAGGGTAGAGTTAAGATTATTTTGTAATTTTGCAATAATTAACTTTTCACCCTCACTTGTATTCGGTTGGTCATCGGCTGCCCTTGCACAAGCAAGGGAAATAAATAAACTTTGTGAAACCCCGAAACGGTGTTTTACTTCAGTTATATAAATATAAGCGTCAAACACTTATAAAATATTTGCTTTTAAAATCTTTAAATGAACTATTTGCTATAAACATTTCTTTTATACTTTTTTATCGCAAGTTTACTTCAAAAACTCCTGTAGAAATGCTTGTTCGATCAGATTTCAACTATTAAAACAATGTCCATTCAATTTACAAATAGGAAGAGGTCATAAAAACAAAGAAATCTGTTTTTTTTTCTTTTCGCGTTTGCCTTAAAAATACGTGGAAGTACGAGTGTTATCGATACTTTTTTGCAAATATGAGTACTGGCATCGATTCTTCTATAGAGTATTTTAAATGAGTACTAGTATCGACACTTTTCTAAAAAGTTCTATGACTACTTCTGCCCAAAATTGCATTGTATTACTATATTAATCCATGGGTTTCGGCGACGAAGTGATTTTTTCGGCAAAAAATACTTTCGCAAGTCCAACGCCAGCTACGCTGACCACATTTTTTTGCGGAAATGTGTTCCTCTCAAAACTACTGTGGTTAGCGAAACCGCAGTTGGAGTGATGGGGGCTATTTTTTGACGAAAACATGAGATCGACGTCGAAAACCATAACAGCGCCGATAATGTTTTTTAATCGTATCGAAATTATCTGGTAATTGTAAATACATATGTATGTATGTACTATATTGTGTAAGAGAAAAAGCGAAAATCCGTAAAAAAAATCTCAAAAAGCTGGATTTGCCGCAATTTCTAATTTCCTGCCGGTAAATGGACTTCGAAAAAGCCAGATATGACGAGAAAAGAGCTGAGTTGGCAGCCCTGCTGTATACGTATACGAACTCCGGCGCTGGCGTTGCTCGCGAGCAAAAATTGCCCACCTATGCTTTAGAAACTTCATTGGGCTCTTCTTCACATTCATAGTCCAGAAGCGCAAATTTATTTCCCAGTAGAGGCTCAATGTTGATTTTCGATTTTGCATAGTTTGACGGATTTGCAATTTTTTGCTGCTGTGGGCCTAATTTTCGTTTGACTTGTATGTACCTATCAATACCCGTTTGAGTCAATGTACGGGTTGTTGGATTAACCCTCTCCCCGCATTTGTACAATATATAGTACATTTAATTTTTTGTAACATTGGAAGCGTGCTACTAAAAATCTTTTTTTAAAGAAATTAAACTTTTTGAATTTTTGGAATGTCCCGAATAGTTTGCGTGAATTTCAAAATCGAAAACGTTTCAAAAATATTTTTAGAATTTAATTTAAAAATAGACCATTTTATAAAATTCCAGTGACACGCAAGTTGTGGTAATTTACTGTACAAAAAATACGTGAAAGTCAAGTAAAATCGCTAATAAAAGCACATAGTATGGAAATATAAAAAGCATTTCATTATATAAAAATGTTAAAATTAAACTATTATGATTTAAAATATTTTTCCCGAGTGGTCAAAAAAAAGTACCATATATTGTACATTTACACTGAAAGGTTGCAAGTGTCTTGTACAATATATTGTACAAACGTCCGCAAAGGTTGTAGTTGAACAGGCATTAGGGTGGTTTTTTACGTGGTTTTTGAACAGCTTGTGCGCTGTTGTTGCAGTAAAGGGTAGGCTTTTGATTTCTTGGTTTACTGAAGCCAGAAAAACTGGGAAAGTTTATTAAAAAGGGTAATTTGTATTTTATATTGTAATTGTATCTGAAATTTTTCAAAATTTCTTTATATAATTCTCTTCTCATGGAGAAAATTCACAATTTTTTAATGCAAATCTTAACTAAAATTACTTAAAAAGATATAAAATATTCATTCCAACATATCTGCAGTAAAATCGATTATTCTGTACATACATAAGTTCATTTTCAACGAAATAAAAGTTTTACTCCGTCAAACTTAGTGAAATATTTATTGAGTGCTTTTACTCCTTTGCGGACTTTAGTACAATATATTGCACAAATTTGAGGTAGCCCTAATAGCTACCCAAAACAACTTTTGAATATTTTTTTATTTTTTGGTATTATGAGCAGTGTTGCCATTTTAGCCGTTTTCCGGCTAGATTTAGCCGGTTGCGAAAGCAAACAGCCGAAGAAAATTCGGTTTAGCCGGCAGCCGATTTGTTAGCCGCCTTGCCAAAAAAAATTAGCCGTTTTTAGCCGATTTTGCTATTTGCAATATTTTATTAAAAATTATATATAAGCTTCAATTTTTACAAAATCTATTAGAAATGGGTAGCCTTATCTCGAGACATTTTTCATGTCGAACTGTGTTACATATAAACAATTGAATGACAATATTTTCTAATCCGAATTCTTTAAATACTGGGCCGATTTCAATGATTTTTATTTTAAGCACATATACAGTGACCCAAATATAAAGTGGGACGCAATATTTTATCAAGTTTTGGCTATTTTTTAGTTAATTTATTGTTAAGTCTTTTTTATGAAAATATACTGATTCCTTAAAAACAACAATTTCAATCCAAACTTAATACTTTGTGAAAATAGTCTGCATTCACCCGAAAATTTGTATTCCGCCCATAGTAAATACATGGAAACCAAAAGTGAAAAGTGAACCGGTTTGGGGAAAATCAAACTCATGATAAGGCTTATTATGAAAATTCTGCAAATTTTCACCAACATTTTTAACTTTTTAATCAACATCTTCAGAAATTTAAAATTTTAGT
>NW_023458571.1:3045868-3075597 GCF_013731165.1 Rhagoletis pomonella | reverse complement strand
AATTCCCTGACAGAAACCGAACTAGTTCGAAAATGACCAGACTTGTATCAAGTACAAAACTATTTATTCATGCCCTGTTTTATTTGACTTCGACAGTTTAATACGATAAAGTACACAAAATATTATAACTTGTATTTGGGTATATTGTAAACCATTAAATTGAGTACGTATTCGATTATATCAGGCCTGTTAAATAATGATTAATATTCATAATGGCTATTAATTAAATCATGTTTTTTTGATAACCGTTTAGTTGATTAAATACCGATTAATTGTTATTCTTATAAATTTTTAAAAAGAATAAACTGAAATGTGCAAAGTTAATGAATTTAATTTATTTTAATACTATATAAAATATTTTAATTTATTTTAATTTATTTTATTACTGAAGTATTAACTGACGTATTAATTTTATATTTAACTAAAATTTTTTCCTTTGCAGATTCAATATTATTAAAAAAGATAAATATATAGTATTTATTGTTCCTGAAACCTTTTACTTTTTATAAGAAATGCATTTAAATTTATGTTCGAAAGTTGGAAATATTTATGTATTTAGTTTTGCTTTTAATTAATAGTCAAAAAAATTTACACCAATTATTTGAACATCTGAGGCTGCTAAATAACAATGTGTGATATATTAAAGTGTACTTAATCAAAAGTTTTTTATAGTATATTCATGAATTCATTTTATTTTTTGACTCCCAAAGTAGTGGTTTTGGTCGATAATTGGACTAGTATTTTTCTGTCTATTTTCAACTAGTATGATACTGGTATATTTCTGACCGAAATCTGACAATTGCCATCTCGTAGGACATCCCCATGTTAAAAATACCAGTTGGTTGCATGGAAAAAAGATAGTTGGCTGACTAGTTGGGCATGTGGTTCATACTAGTTGTGAAGTAGTTTACAACTAGTACATTTGACTACAGGGGAGTACCTTCACAGCTTTGCACTTAGGGCGATCGCGTACATACACATACCCACGAACTGAAAAGGCAGCTACAAGTTTTTGATCTCTTCTTAGCTGCATTGTTAAGCGCATTAGCTCGCGGTTGTTTTTTGTAAGACACTCATGTATCTGTATACAGGGTGTCCCAGAAGTAACCTGCCAAACTTTAGGGGGGAGGGAGTGAGCTCTCTGATACACAAAAAATTTTCATGTAAAAGTGTCACCGTTTTTGAAATATTTACATTTTTTGAATTTAAAAAAAAATCGTTCCTTTTCATGTATTTTCTTTAACTGCATCTACAAACCAGGCTATACTTAGTAAATTTTTTATGTAAAATACTTCCAGATAGTTGCTTCTCCATACTCAAATGCAATGTAGTTGAAATATATTAAGGAACCATCATAAAATTAGGACTATTTTGGAATTTTTAACTTTTTGATATTTTCTTCCCCAACTTTGACTATCTCTGGTGAAAAAAAAATGTACTGAGCTATAACTTTACATTACATAAAAACATTGCTCATTTAATAAAGATTTCAGAAAGGTGCCACTCTTACTGTTTCGAATAGAAAGAAAAGTTATAGCCGCTTTTGTGGGTAAAGGACTGAGACACGCTAGAATGTATTTAATAGATTTAAATTTAAGTTGCTCTTATTACTGACCAATGACATGCTAAATAGTACAAAGGTACATTATTACATGCTCCTGACATTATTTTATGTTACTTACTGGGATTCGGACTAGAGTCAATAACAAGGGCTATATCTATCAATATTTTTTGCGAAGGATGGGTTCACATGAAATAAAACATACATGAGTTGTTTACCGAAAAATTTATTCAGTTATTGATAAAATATGCTCAAATTGGCGACCTTCTACTCTAATTTCAATGTTCCTAGCAGAATTTTGCGGCATACTGATTTGTTTAGAGTCGCTATTAGCAAAACTCTTTACAGCCGAAATGCTCCTTTAAATAGAACTTTGAAAGAAATCAATACGATTTCTAGTTCTCTAGACCTTGGTCTCTCTATGCCAAAGGGTATTTTCCGAAATCGGCTTGAATCTTACTTAAGTAATCTTAATAATATTTTATAATATGTAATTTTTTCTAATATGTGTAGTCTGTAAGAACATCCTGTTGATAAACTTCATAAACAAATAAATAAATAAATAATACAACCTGGGCACCTTTTAAGAAAATACGCTTTTAGAGATCTTAAAATCAATCGGGCTATCTCAGCAGCAGCTCCATTTATTTGTTCCCGCAAATGCTCTTCGTTTTGAATTGCTTTTGAATAAATTTTGTCCTTAAGACAGCCCCAGTAGAAAAAATCTAATGGATTCAGGTCTGGCGATCGAGCGGGCCACGTGATTGGCCCGTATCGTCCAATCCATCGGCGAGGATAAGTTTCGTCTAAATGAGCTCTTACTTCACGCCCGTAGTAAGCAGGGCACCCGTCATTTTACAGCCATAGTCTTCGCCGCTGGTTTAAGGGTACATCTTCTAAAAGAGTTGGAAGCCGTTCCTGAAGGAACTCTAAATAACTGTGAGAGTTGAGCTGACAATTAAAAATACCGCACCATAAATTTATTTTGTACCGGTATTGCGAACGATCTTCTCTCATTTCGTGCGGATTGTCTATCTGCCAACTGTGAAGGTTATGTAAATTAAAATAACCATCACGTTTGCATGATGATTCATCGCTCTAAATTATTTTTATTAAAAAAGTTGGGGTCTGATTCATGCATTCGCAACATTTTACGGCAAAATCTAAAGCTGGGATCACACGATTTGTACATTTGGCTAAAAATTTGTCAAATTCATAGACAAATCATGTCATTTATCAGAAAAGCCAAATATTTTGCAAATGAAAAACAGCCCTGGTGGCCAAATCGTGTGAACGCAATGCTGCTACATAAGCCAAATAAAAATTACGCAAATGACCAAATATTTGATTTGCCACTTGATGACAAATGCCAGTGACAAATATACAAAAATTGCTGGGCGGTATTGCCATTTCGTGCTTGTGAACCTTTTTTTTCCAATTTTGGTAAAATTTTAATATTTAATATAATATTCGTATCCGAAAACTACCGAAAAATATCACGTTATTTGAAAACAATAATTTTAAAATATTTGTTCAAAATGAACATTTGAAAACATGTACATATACGTATTCGACAGTAGCTGAGTGTGCAGAGAAACGTGCAACTTTCATGAGGTCCCAGGTTCTTATGCCGGCAGAAGAACATATTAAAAAGTATTTATAAAAGTATAATTAATTTCTGGGTATAATTAACTATGAAAAAGCATACGTGAAGTTGAAAAAGCATATGTGAAGAAAAGTATTCGTTTCACAACCCTTCGTGGCACTTTTCTATTCACCTTTCTTACAGTTTTCGGATCTCTTTCCGCAGTTTTTGCTGGCTATACACATATGTATACATACATGCATATCGTCGTATAAAGTACAAAGCCACGTATCGTCATTCTGCAAAATCGCGTAACTGACATTTGCTGCCAAAAATTGGATTTGCTTACAGAAGCTGTTGGGCTCAATCCTTATCCATTCGTCCTGAAATATACTATCCAGAAATGCGATTGCTTTATAAAAAAGAGAACCATTTTGAAATATGAGTGTTTTTACTATCTAGATAATAATTTATACAACCTCACATAGGCCGCTTTGCATTTTGTTGATACGCGGTTTTGTACTTTAAACGACGATATACAGATTATTAATTACACTGTGTGACAAAAAAAAATTTATATAGTTTTTTCGAGGTTAACACTTGTTGTAGGTCTATTCAAGCAGTAAAATCTGCATACTCAGAATTTTAAATACACCCTCGAAATCTGGGCTTAAGGTGAAAAACCGCGTTTTTCAAAGGGTGACGCACAGGTATACTTGCTCGTAACTATATTTCTGTTTACCCGGTGAAAAATACGTATATACGTATGTGATTCAAGATAAGAGATTTCGCTGCTTACATCAATGTTTAAATTGATAATTTATCTAAAGAAAGGGCAAAGGAATCAATGATCGGACTTAAAAAAAAAATTGTGTGGTAGAATCAGGAAAAAAATGTTGTAGATTTAAAAAAAATGTGGTAGATCTCAGGTTTTGGATCAAACTTTGTAAAAAAATTAAAAAAAATCTGCAAGGTTTCACCTAAATTTTAAACATTTTAATTAGAATCTAAAACAAAATTAATTTTAGTATAATAAGGCGCGAGATTGAAGTTCATAAAAATTGCGTTGAGTTTTGGCAATTTTTTCCTTGACAGCTTCGAACATATTTTGAAAGATTTCCGCAACCTTGCGGAGTGCTGCCAGCTTTTCTTTTTATCACATCACGATGTAGCAAACAAATTTGGCTCGTTCCAGAAATGCTACTTGGGATTTGCCGATTTTTACAATTCTCAAGTAAAAGTAAACAACGCTTAAGAAATTTTAGATGCACTGAAATTTGCTAATCCTTTCACAAAAATCGCCGGTTTTTATCATTTACGCTATTAATTATTTTTATAAATCATATATTTTGCAATTTAACACAATAAAACCACGTATGATGTCGAAAAATTGAATATTGAGAAAATTTACTATTTTACAGTTTATTATATCCTCCCATTCTGCTTGTTGTTAGTGTTTAGTGTTGGACAATTTTTGCTCTTAAAATTAAGAAAATTTTGTCGAGCCAAAATTAAACTACTCAAAAACGCGAATATGTGGTAGATTTCAGGCCTTGTGTGGTAGATGTGGTAGATGCTCATGGGCGTAGCCAGGTAGGGGCAGGGGGGGCCCGGGCCCCCCCCCTAACTTTCAAATTTTTGCCTAGATATTCAAAAATACTACCACGAAATGCTTGCTTGATAATTTCGGCCCCCCCTAAATTTCAAGGTTTTTCCTATATATATACTGTATAACAAATTATACTCCCAACGCTAACTAAATAATTAGTAAATTGATTTGAAAAGTAGATATGTGGATCATCCGGTTCTGTATCAAGTTATTATCTCTAACTTCAAAGCACTTCCATTTTAAAAGGGTAAAAACCTGGCTGCAGTCGACAATGAGCAAAAATTGATTGAATGGAAACTATAAATAAATTTATAGTTCAATTGTTTATTACTTTGTCTTTAGGTTTGTGTCTTTACTAAGCGGTTGGGTGAACAGCCAAGACGTTTACTTCTAAAGTGTGACAAAACAAAATCAAGTAATATATTTAGCATAAAAATTCTGCGTACTCAAAATGTTCAATACGCCCTCATACTTATACATACATACATATGTATGTATATCATTTAACGTTTTGTCCGGCTATTTGGTTTATTATACAGGTATGTAGAGCGAATTTAAAAAAATTCATCAGGGTTTAGTTGAGATATTCGTTTTTGGCCACTATGTTTTGTCCATTTCCCAGTACTGCAAAGCTTTTGCCGGCCATTCACCTGGGAGTGGCCAGAAGTGATTCGTGTGCCTACGGTTCAAATCGCAGCTAACTACGTCCGGATATTTATATCCATGAATACTCTGGGTAGCGACCGAACGCTAGTTTGGGAGCGAGGTAAAGTGGGAGCGCGTAACACCCCGCGTGCGCTGGGGATTAATCGGGATGGTGCCTCTGCCCGGCTGGTTGAAGTCCTAGGGAAAATAAAGGCTGACATCAGCTCCATCCACGAAATGCGATGGACGGGGCGAGGAAGGTAAGCGTGAGCCTTGCGACGTCTACTACAGTTGCCACGTAAAGGAGTGCAATTCGGTGTTGGATTTGTGGTGGGAGAGAGACCGGCGTTCACTCTAGTGGACGAAAGTCTAGCCACAATCCGCATCAAAGCGAGATTCTTCAACATCTCATTCACATGTGCCAATGCCCCGATGGAAGAGAAGGACGAGGCATCCAAGGCTCTCTTAGCTTAGAGCGTACATATTAGCGCTGCCCCCGACACGTATAAAAATCGTGCTTGGCCATTTAAATGCCAAGAGGGGCAACGAAGGGATCTTTGGTGCCAGTGTCGAAAAAATCAGCCTCCACATAGAAACGGCGGCTGAGGATGATCCACTTCGCCGGGGCCCGAAGCTTGGCAGTATGTATTACTGGGTTATAGCATAAAAACATCCATCAAGCTATTCTCATTTTCGTTGTTGGTGTTTCCGACAGGGTAGGAGTGTGATGTATTGTGGAACGATTTTCCGTCGTCCCTTGTCAAATTTGGTTTGGAGACAAACCCGTTTCGGCGTTGTTCCATCTTCAGTGTCATTTTTCGTTCTCTCAAGCTACATGGATGTCTCCACATCGAAAAACGGGAAACCAAATCGAGCATGTTGTGATAGACGGAAGACATGCTTCCATGTTTTAGATGTACATACGTACACTCCGAGGGCCAAACATCGACTCGCACTACCATATTGATGCATCCAATATACGACCTAACCTCGGAGAAGCAAACAAAGGGCCCCCAACAATGCAGGGAAAGTTCAACGTCGAAAAGCTGCAATCAAAACAGACGGCCCATGGATTCGGCGCTCGACCCCCACACCTGCTGTGAGAGAGCACTCTTCAACAAACCGACTTGCGCGAGCAGTGGAACCACATTTGCCGCTAATTACTGGTACGATCACGAGTATGGGAAAATGCTTGAAATGCTGTCCGACAGAAAAAACACCCGAAATTTTTAGCAGAGAGTTGAGCGACTTACGGAAGGTTTCAAGACTCTTGTATGAACAACCATGGCGACCTAGTGACTGATGTCCAGAACGTACTCAGATTATGGAGGGAACACTTTTCGACCCTTTTGAATAGCGGAAGCACTTCGAGGTCCCAGTCGATGACGATGGAGTCGATATCCCAGCGCCTGACTATGTAGAAAAGTGCCAAAGCTGTTTGAGCTGACGGCCTGTCAGCTGAGCTATTTAATTACGATGGCAAGGAGGTAATAAGGTGCATGCCCGACGACTGGAATTCAAGTGCGCTCTGCCCAATCCACAAGAAAGGCGACCCCGCCATGCGTACCAACTACCGCGGGATCAGCCTTCTAAGCATAGGTTGCAAGGTCTTATCGAATGTATTGTCTACCATAGACCAGGTATTCACAGTACGCCGAATCTTGGAAAAGACCCGCGAGAAAATGATCCGCACTCACCACCTATTTGTCGACTTTAAAGCCGCTTTCGACAGTATTTTAAGGTATATGCCGCTATGTCTGTCATACGCCTGTGAAAAATGACGTTGAGTAATACCACCAGCTCTGCTCTGTTGCCTTTCGCCACCAGACGGGGTTTCAGACAGGGCGGCTCTCTTTCATGTGGCTTCTTTAATCTGATGTTGGAGAAGATAATAAGATCTTCAGAACTGAACCGCTTAGGAACAATTTACTACAAGAGCGTACAATTGCTGGCTTATGCCGATGACACTGACATCATCGGTAAGAAAAACCGCGAAGTCTGTCCCGACTTTTCCAAGTTGGACAAGGAAGCAAAGCGAGTGGGTCTGGTGGTAAACGACGACAAGACGAAGTATCTCCTGTCATCAAACAAACAATCAGCACATTCGCGCCTGGCACCCACGTCACTTTTGACAGTTATAAATTCGAGGAAGTAGAGAATTTCGTTTACTTGGGAACCAGCATTAACACCTGTAATAATGTCAGCATGGAAATCCAACGCAGAATCGCTCTTGCCAACAAGTGCTGCTTTGGACTGAGTAGGCAATTCAGGAGTAAAGTCCTCTCTCGACGTACGAAAACCACACTATAAATCACTCATCATGCCCGTGCTGGTATGTGGCGTATAAAAATACAGCGGCTCAACTGGCTTGATCATGTCGTTCGAATGGACACCGACGCCCCAGTTCTGAAAGTATTCTGGCTTCACTTGGCATTTCTAATAGACGTCAGTTGGTCAAAATCGCTTTGGCGGTTACAGCGCCAAAAAGGAAGAAGAGGAAGAGAATAGATCTATAACCCTATCAGTCACACAGTGTTATAATCCCGACGAAATCCTTGACGGTGGTACCGGCAGGGGAACGGTACATGACGGTAGGAATTTTAGTTTGGGTTAAAGTCTCACATGGAAGGGGTTAGGCTTTCGATGCTTCCTCCTCGTAAAATAAACATGCTCAGTAAAAAGTTAACAATTTAAATCGACGAGTTTTATATCAACTTTTGTGAACTTCTGTTTATTTGTTTTTTGTACAACATATTTACCTTTATTGGTTACAATAATTTTAAGCTATAATAAAAAAAATTTTAGTACATAAGTAAGTTATTGGTTTTTGAATTTTTTATTTTGTATGGGCCCCCCCCCCCCCCCCCGTACTGTCTTCCTCCCTACGCCCATTTAGTTGCTCAAAAAAAGTGCCAGATCTACAACAATGTGGTATACGTCCGATTACTTAAACGAATCTTACAGAGTATATGCAAACGTTTAATTTTTAACATTTTTTCATTTTAAATTACGACTTGTCCGACTATTTTGTTTACTAGTATACATACATAGGGTGCCCATCGACTTTTTATTTATTTTTTTATTTCAAGGCCCTAACCCCTAATTTCCTTTCTTTTAATGAGAAATAATAGCTTATACCCGCGGGTTTCACCCCGCGCTTTTATACAAATATGAAAAATAATTTAATGATGTTAGATTTTATTTCTGTGCCCATTACGTTATAGCTCGTTATTTTTTAAGCGAGTTAAGGTATTTACGCCGTTTAAAACTATGAAATTATAAAATCTCGTCTGCGCGCTAGGCATACGAAAGATATCAATCCCTCTAAGTTTACCTTAAAATGTTTCCAGGTATACGACGCGTGAACGTGTTGCAACTCAAATTTAGTAACCTGGCCTTGATAAAATACCACTTTTCATTACTGTAGCAAATGCCTCAAGAGAGCTTTAGATTATAAGGCCGAACCCGGCTCTCCCTTTTCCATTTAATGAAATTTATTCTGTCAGTACGGCACTTATAAAATAAATCTCCATAACAAATTTAAAATACTTCGAGAGATTTTCTATCCTTCCAGAGATATGTATTAAGAAGTTTTTAGTATGTATGGGAGGCGACATGCCTCCTTTTTTAATAACTCACATTTTTTCCATGAGCAATTGATACATTTTGTATACACAAATCCATACCAAGTTTCAGTATTCTTCCACAAACACTTCCAGGGATATGTGGCAAGAAAAAGTAAATTTGTACTGGAAGTGCCACGCGCCTTTTTCTTATAACCCTAATCTTCTTCCATGAATTTAGAATTGATTTTACATACCCCAGTACCAAGTCCCAGTACTCTACCATGAACACATACATCTCGGTGCCAAGTTCCAGTCCTCTGAAATAAACACCTCCAGAGATATGCAGCATAGAAAATCAATTTGCATGGGAGTTGTTACACCACCTTTTCCAATAACTCTCATTTTTCTCCATGAGTATGGTATTAGTTTCACATACATACATACATATGTATTTCCATACCAAGCTTGAGTGCTTTACCCCAAACATTTGAAGAGATATGTAATATGAAACTTTCAGTCAGTATGGGAGGTGCTACGCCTCTTTTCCAAAAACGTCCATTTTCTCCGTGAATATGAACATGATTTCACACAGTGTTGGCAAACTGTTAATCTGATTAACGATTAAAAATTAACGATTAAAATGTTAATCGCGTTTGACGATTAAAATTAATTAGTCGTAATCAACTCTACGATTAATGATAACATTTTTTTAATCGTTAATCGCTGGCTGCGATTACGTTTAAATAATTTAAAACATTAATCGTTAATCCAATTAAAAATAAAATCTGATTGATTTGTCTAGTTTGTCCGAGTTTGAAACCAAACACCAGTTATAGTAATTATTTTGTGTTTTACGCTTATAAAAAAGCACATAATATAAAAGAAATATAATTATTGTTATACATAAACTGGGAACTTTTACACACCTAGTTTGTAAAACGTTTGTTGGTATATATCTTAATGAAAATGCATACCATATTGCTTAGATTGATGAGGAAACCCGACTTAGCTATACCGGATTAACTTGCTTAGTGTGCACAGGGAAATTCCAGCATAACTTAATTAATCACCAAACCTACTTGATCAAATTAAGAGTTAATGATTAAAAATTAATTTTTTAATCGCTCTAACTGTTTAGTAGGATTAAAATTAATCATGATTAACTGTAATCAGATTGAATTTAATCGAATTAACTAACTAATTAAAACATCAATCGATTAATGCCAACATTGATTTCACATACATATCACTATACCAAGTTTCAGTTCTCTCCCACAAATACTTCCAGAGATATGTATGTAATATAAAAATTCCAATTTGTATGGGAGGGGCCTTGAGTTATCGAACTTACTTTCAGTCTAAGGCCATCCTTCCGAAATCCGTAGTAAGTGTATTAAATTTCGTTCTGATCGGAAACCCGGTTAAGGAAGTAGCCTATTTTCAGTCCAGGTCATAAACCATCTTTGAGCAAAATTTCATTTTCAAACAGGTGGCAATTCTTAAAAAAGTAGCCTATTTTCCAGTCTATGTCATAAGCTATCTGTGTGCAAACTTTCATGCAAATCAGTTCAGTCATTTACGCGTATTAATTTAACTAAACTTTCCTAATAGGTGATAACTCTTAAAATAGTAGCCTATTTTCCAACATAGGTCATAAGCTATCTCTGTGCGAAACGTCATGCAAATCTGTTCAGTCGTTTCCGCGTATTAATTCAATTAAAACTTTTTTAACAGGTGGCAAATCTTTCAATAAATTAGCCTGTTTTCCACTGTAGGTCATAAGCTATCTGCTTGCAAAATTTCATGGAAATCCGTTCAGACTTTTCCGCGTATAAGTTTAATTAAACATTTTTAGCAGGTGGTAACTCTTAAAAAAGGTAGCCTATTTTTCAACCTAGCTCATAAGCTATCCGTGTGAAAACTTCCATGCAAATCAGTTCACTCATTTCCGCGTATTAATTAAATTAAACATTTCTAACAGGTGGCAACTCTTAAAAAAGTAGCATTCTTTCTAACCTAGGTCATAAGCTATCTGTGTGCAAAATTTCATGCAAATCCGTTTAGTCGTTTCCGCGTATTAATTTAATCAAACTTTTTTAACAGGTGGCAACTCTTCCAAAAAATTATCATATTTTCCACTGTAGGTCATAGGCTATCTTCTTGCAAAATTTCATGCAAATCCATTCAGTCGTTTCCGCGTATTAATTTAATGAAACTTTTTTAACAGGTGGCAACTCTTAAAAAAGTAGCATTCTTTCTAACCTAGGTCATAAGCTATCTGTGTGCAAATTTCCATGCAAATCCATTCAGTCGTTCCCACATATTAAATAAATTAAACTTTTTTAACAGGTGGCAACTTTTAAAAAAAATAGCCTATTAACCAATCTGGCCCATAAGCTATCTGCGCACCAAATTTCATGCAAAGCCGTTGAGTCGTTTCCGCGTGATGATTTCCCAAACATCCAAACATACAAACTTTCACATTTATAATATTAGTAAGATAAGATAAGATTATTGCCTATTTTTATAGGTTTTTTAAAAATCATTTAAAGTTCGCTACTTGTCAGTTTAGGTCAGAAAATATGGTTTTGTAGATTTATCAGTTTAATTGTACCACATATTTTGTAATTGTATAAATAAGGAATCGTCAAAACTTAAAAAAATATGAAAATATAAATCTTTTTATTTGCTCAATGAAAATCGCGACAATCCAAGAATGACACTAGATTATTATACATCATTTTAAAGGCCTATAAATCCTCTTCTCACAACATGTTCGATCTTTAAAATGTAATGAAAAATAGTCATTCAAAACTGATAAATGTAGAAAACCGCGTTTTCTAGCTTAAAATTAAATGAAATGAAAGGCATATTTACAATTTTTGTTTTTTAGTTTTTTGAGGTGCTACCCCCTAAAACTGTTATATATAAGGAGAAAATATTTATCATTTAATATAGACTCAATTGACCCAGATTAACCCATGTCACAAACGAGTTGGAATAATGAACCATGTGTCGTGGTTCTGTGCGTTATTATCTACTTACTCGTACATAATAAAAATCCTAAATATACATACACATTTTAAAGAAACAAAATCAAAGTTATTTTTAACCGACTTCACAAAAAGGCGAAGGCTATCAATTACACTGTGAGACAAATGGTAGAGGTCAGTAATCGGGAAGGGTTCAAACTACCGGGGAAAGTTATATCGGTAAAAATGAAGTTATACGTGTCCCGGCGTTTCGCTGGGTCACGTCTAGGAATCGAGATATATATATAACTATCATATAGGGGAAATTGTCACCTTTGGTGGTCTTTTTTTGACATAACTCAAGAACCACAAGTCCGATTTTGCTCAAACAAATTTAAAAAAATTTAAAATTACAATTCCTTCAATCTGTTCATATAACGGTTTTCTATATAATCAACAGTTTAAAAAAAAATAATATTTTAGGCAAAAAATATTTTTTTTCTTCATACATTTATTTTTACCGGCAAAGACCACCAAAGGTGACAATTTCCCCTATATGATAGTTATATATATATCTCGATTCCTAGACGTGAGCCACCGAAACGCCGGGACACGTATAACTTGTTTTTGACCGATATAAAATTTCCCGTTGGGTTCATCCCATTCCGATTTTGACTGTCGCATAGTGTTATCAATTCGTCGGAATATTTTTTTTTTTCGTATTTTACCGCATAACTTTGGACCACGTTAACCGATTTCTATAATCTTTTTTTTTTAAAGGAAAGGTGTTACCCCACAGGTAGTCCCATACTAATTTGGATAAAATCCAATCATTGGATCATGAAGAAATTAATGATAATCTTAAATTTGTATATGAGAGTTGAAGTCGGTTTTGATTTTTGCCTAAAAATTACTTGTCCATTTATTTATGAATGATGGGGTGAACAGAAATAATTTTGTTTTGCATCATGCTGTGTTTTATACAATAGTAACCGTAAAGGCCGCTAATAAGGTGGCTAGCCAAAGGCAGCACTGACGCAAAGTGATACTGTCGTTATCTCAACTTCGACCTGTTTGTGGCACGGGTTAGACTTGATTAATTGAGCCAAAATTTTTAGGGAATTACTTTTCAAGGGATAGCGCCCGCAAATTTCCGATTTTCAAAAATAAGGGCCACTTTAATGTACATATATAAGAAAGAAGCCGTAAGGAGTTTTGTTTTTAATTAGCTATAAATTTTGAAAATCAATTAGGTTTTGGCTGAGACATTCGACTTTGACCAATATGTTCTGCACTTTTTCTAATACTAAAATTAAGTGAGATATCACCTCATTGGATAAATTTTATTGGTGGTTTGATGGGGTCTGCATATACATATATATTTATATACTATTGAACAAAAAAGCCGGAAAAGACGTTCCACAGATTGCTCCACCATTTCCCAAGACAAATTAACCATTTATAAATGGTTGTAAACAACGAAATGTTATCTCTTAAATGGCATATGTAAGTATTTTTCATCGGACAAACAGAAATAAAGTTACTAGCAAGTATGTGCTTCAACCTATGAAAAACGCGTTTTTTACCTACAGCCCAGATTTTGAGGGTGTATTCAAGATTCTGAGTACCTATGCGTATATATTATTTTTGTTTATTTCACTTCAGTTCTCACGAAATCATAAATGCAAAAGTATGGTTGGCACCGGATCAGCTGTTTAAGTATTTATGACCAAATGGTTAAATCGTGTGAATGAATGTGGACAATGTTTGTCACTTTACTGCTGTGTGCAAATGTGTGCCAAATCATTTGGATCTTTGGCAGCCAAATCGTCTGATCGCAAAACAAATCATTTGTACATCGCTATCCAAATGCGAAAATGTGGGCAAATCTAAATTTGGCATTTTGTGTACAAATCGTGTGATCCCTGCTTAACGCTCGACAGGTAATCTCTTTCTTGTAGAGCCTGAACACGTTGAATGTGGTAGGGATGAAATCGATGGTCTTTTAAAGCTTTGTGAACTGTAGTTTTTGGTATTCCCGTCCGTCTTTCCATCATTCTTACTGAACACAACTTCACCATCTACCGTTGCAGGACGTCTTGTTTCGCCGCCACGCCTTCCAGGTATGCGACCTTAAAAAAGTGAAAAATGATAGTTAACAAGCAAGCAAACAAGAAAGGTGTAAAAGTCACTTACCTTCATATATTTCTCTATTGGTCCGGGCGAATACTTCACGACCCGGATGCCGACGATTGGGGTATCGCTCTGCATAGAGTCTTTGAGCAGCTCTGGCATTACAGAAAGCTTCACCGTAAATTAGGTGAATATCCGCATATTCATACTGCGTGTTCTCTGCCATAGTATTAATAACACAATGGTTTGTAGCATTCAAAAGGCACGATTTTTTTTTAAATTCAAAAAATGTTAATATTTCAAAAACGGTGACACCTTTACCTGAAAATTTTTTTGTGTATGAGAGAGC
This sequence comes from Rhagoletis pomonella, assembly GCF_013731165.1. Taxonomy (NCBI): domain Eukaryota; kingdom Metazoa; phylum Arthropoda; class Insecta; order Diptera; family Tephritidae; genus Rhagoletis; species Rhagoletis pomonella. The sequence continues at coordinate 3,061,177 of NW_023458571.1, read as the reverse complement.
TCACCCCTCCACCTACCTTCCCCTAAAGTTTGGCAGGTTACTTCTGGGACACCCTGTATACATCAGTTTCAAAAAGAGGGATAAATATGTATTCATTTATTAGACCACTCGGATATTTAAAACTGTGTTTTTGATGTGTATACATTGTTGTTGTTGTTGTAGCGGCTACTAAGCCCCGTTTAGGGGCGGTTCATCCATCAACGTTGTCGTTTATTTCAGCTTGGGGGAGGCCCGGGAATTGTGCTACTTCCAAAGGGGCTGTCCATAGGGACAGGGGCGTTAGCTGAGTGGGGTTCCCAGGGCATGTGAAGAGGTGCCGGGAGTCATGTGGCGACTCTCCACATGCCGGGCATTGGTTGGGCACATCCTCGTTGATTCTGCTCAGGTAGCCTGGCGTGACGTGGCGAGGGGAGCAGTTGCCCGCTGGGATGGCCACGTCTGTGTCTCCCAGCGAGGAACTGCTTGCAGAGCATTATGTTATGCTCCTTTACTGGGAGCATCTGGGCCTCGTCGTGAAGGTGGTGTTGAGGCGTCATCAGAAGGCATCCTGTCGCAGTTCGTAAGGCCGTGTTTTGGCAGGTCTGTAGCTTCATCCACTGCGTCCTGCTAGTCCCCGGCGACCATACGGGCGCTGCGTAGTTTAGAACCGGCCGGCCAATTGCCTTGTGTGTTGCCAACAACGTTTCTTTATCTTTGACCCAAGTGCTGCCGGCCAGCGACTTGAGGACATTGTTGCGGCTCTGTACTTTGTTGACAATTGCGGTTGTATGCGCCGAGAAGGAGAGCAGACTGTCGAAGGTAACTCCGAGGATTCTCGGGTTGTTCACTGTCGGTATTGTTACGCCATCGACGTGAATACCCAGTGCCAGTCTGACCTCCTTCGTCCAGGTGGTGAAAAGGGTTGCCGAGGATTTCGCAGGGGATAGGGCAAGGCTCCTTGCAGTGAAGAAGCGAGAAAGTTCGGAGAAGTAACCGTTTACTTTCGAGCACAAGTCATCAATTCCATTCCCAGACGCCATGATCGAACAATCGTCAGCATACGAGACTATATTAACACCCTCTGGTGGCTGAGGAAGCTTTGATATGTAATAATTAAACAGTAGCGGGGACAGGACGCCACCCTGTGGTATCCCCTGTTTAATTTTATGTGGCTTGCTAGTTTTGTCTCTGAAAATTACTGACGAGTGTCGACCACTCAGGTAATTCGCCGACCACCGTTTGAGTCCCTGTGGGAGGGAGGAGGCCTCTATATCTTCTAGTAGCGTTGAATGACTGACAGTGTCGAACGCCTTGGACAGGTCCAACGCTACTAGAATAGTTCTCTCACAGGGGCGGTTTCGGTTTAGGTCACGAATTATCTGAGTGTTTATGGCGTTAAGTGCTGTTGTTGTACTATGCACTTTACGGAACCCATGTTGATGCTTCGCTGGGGTCAGGTGGTTCGTGAAGTACGGGAGCAGCAGGGCCTCGAGTGTCTTCGCTACCGGGCAGAGGAGAGTTTTCGGGCGATAAGACTCTCCTTTGTTGGCTGGTTTCCCCGGTTTGAGCAGTGGGACCACTCTTCCCATTGTCCAGATGTCTGAAATGACGAGAGTGGCCATAGACAGGTTGAGGACCTCCGTTAGGTACGCTACTACCGTAGGACCCAAATTTTTCAGCATCAACATGCATATTCCGTCGGGTCCAATGGCTTTGGAGGCTTTCGCCTTCACGATGGCTACGCTTACCTCACCGCTGGTGAAAACAAGAGGCGCACTAGGTTTTGGCATTTTGTGCAGCCTTTTGGTCACTCGACGTTTGGCTTTATCCACCGGAGGATTCAGAATGAACTGCCGGCTAAAATAGCTCGCGCATCTCTCCGGGTCCGACGAAGCGTGGTCACCAAAGTCTATCTCGACTCTGTCATCGCGCTTCGTTGGGTTGGACAACGACCTCACGGTTGACCAAAGCTTGCTCACACCAAAGGCGAAGTTGCAGGTCTTCAGATGCTTTTCCCATTTCTCCCGCTTATGTACGTTCACAAGTTGCCGAATCTCCGAATTGAGATCCCTAATACGGGGATTTCCGGGATCGGCCTGACGAAGGTTGTCGCGCTCATCAGCTAGAACAGCCGCTTCGGTAGGAAAATTCAGACGTAGATCCTTAATACATCCTGCTGGGATGAGCGAGTGACAACCCTGCGGAACTTACGTTCACCTACATGAACGTCGGTTGGTATGGGTAGTGCAGTGAAGGCGCCCTCAGTAACATTCGTGAAGCCTTTCCAGTCAGCTTTGGAAAAGTTGACTTAAGTCCGGTGATCCACGGAAGCAAAACGCTAAACCTCCACCATTATCTCGCTCGCGATCTCGACGGTGCCCGTTGTATCCGGCGCAATTCAACAGGGTTGGATTGCCGTGCAACTTCGTCTCTTGGACCGCAGCTATTAATATTCCATGCCTTCCCATAAAGACAGTTATCTCCTCGATCTTGCTCTGGAGTCCGCTACAGTTAAATTGTAGCACCTTTGTGTGCCTTGGGAGACCGATTGTGATGTGTGGTGTTAAAGAGTTGTGTTGCCTGCCGGCCATCTGCTGTACGTGCTGCAAAAGGGGGTGCTGCCTTATGGTGGTGGTTGGCGGCGTCGCGGGGGAGGGATGCGACGGGGCAGCACAGCAGGGGCCCACATAGTCACTCGTCCAATCTCGTGTGTTGCGAAGTCCTGAGCATGCCCTAAAGTGGCACCAGCCGAGGCAAGAGTTGCACTTGACTGATGTCACGTTACGGTATATTCTGGACTGACAAACAGAGCAGATTGTCGGAGGGACTAGGAGTTGCCGGCGGCGGTGTGTGGGTGCTATTGTGTTTGTTTGTGTGTCTATTGTTGTGTTTTGTTGGGGTGTGGGTGTGTTGATTGTGTGCTGCCCCGGCGGGTGGTGGTTTGCCGTGGAGGCGGTCCGGTTCGCACAGCATGGGGCCATGAACGACGTGGTCCATTGCCGGTGCGTACGCAGGCCCGAGCAGTTACGGAGGTGACTCCACCCGTCACAGGCATTGCACCTGACCGAGGTGGAGTTTGTATGCAGTCGTCTCTGGCATACGCAGCAGGTGGGTTTGACTCTATGCCAGCCCTGAGCAGAAGGGTGCGGAGAAGGTGTAGCCCTAGGACCGAGCAACGTTTGATGGATTTCGCCGACCTAAACGGGGTTAGATCGCCGAAACAACAGCCCTTGTTCGGGTAAAACCCGAGTCATTAGAATCGGCTGTCGTGGGAATGATGTGTATACATCTTTGGTTTCGGTAGGGGTAAAATTTGCGGAACTGTAACGCATATCCCAGCACAAAATTTCAAAGGGCTTAGCATGTGTATTTCAGCATAATATTTTTATTTTCATTAGAAGCACCCTGTGTTTGCTTGCTATTGTAAATGGTGGCATATGCATAGTAAAAGGGAATGCGCTACAATTGATTATTACTTCCGATTATTTAAACTCCGCACATGCATACGGATTTGTACCTATGTATGTTTTTTTTTTTTTTTTTACGAGGAGGAAGCATCGAAAGCCTAACCCCGTCAGTGTGAGACTTTAACCCAAACTAAACCTCCTACCGTCATGTACCGTTCCCCTCCCGGTACCACCGTCAAGTATTTCGTCGGGAGGTGGGTTAAGCACGAAGCTCTACGTTCGTTGCAGTCCTGATGCAGTCCGTTGAAAGTTGCATCAACTTGGAGCCGTCCTTTGTCTTCGAAAAAGCACCCACCCTTGTCGGGTCCATGCGTACCCGCCCGCCATGTTTCGTCCGCCTATTATATAACGCCTCTGTTTATCTTCATGCCTCAGCAGCTAGTGCCTCGACCAAATGTCGCGCCTGGTGGTAGATATTTCATCTGGGCGTAGTTATGTGTCGTCCATTTCGACGCTGCTCATCTCTTCTCAGTTGGGTCAAAATGTGCGTGACTGCATTGTTCACCGCTTCCCATTTTTCAACGGATTCTATCATGTGAACTACCATGTTTTCAGGTGTGGGGTGTTCTCCAAATACAGAGCGAATGTGGTTTCTATCCAGATCGAATCTCGAGCAGTGAAACAAAACATTTTCGACGTCTTCGATAATGCCATCACCACACGCTTCGCAATGGTCAAGCTCTTCGTGTTTGAAGCGTTTCAGGTACGATCTGAAGCAGCCGTGGCCGGTGAGCATCTGGGTTAAATGGAAGTTAACTTCGCCGTGCGGGCGGGAGATCCATTTTTCGATGTTTGGTATTAGTCGTTGTGTCCAGCGTCTGTTGGACGATTCGTCCCATTTCTTCTGCCACATCTCTAGCGTGTGTTTACGGGCTAGTGCTTTCCTAGCAGGAAGTGTTAGATTGCTAGGTGTATTCATTGACAGTTCTTTCGCCAGAAGCTCTATTGGGTGTAATCCAGACAGTACTAAAGCGGCGTCTTCGGATACGGTACTATAGGCAAAGCAAACCCTTAGCGCACATAGCCGGTAGACAGACCTGAGACCGCGAATATATGATCTTACTTCCACTGCGTAGCTCCACACTTGTGCGCCGTAAAGTATCACAGATTTGAGAACCCCGGCTAGCAATCTTCTGCGGGCTTGTTTTGGCCCTCGGAGGTTTAGCATCATTTTAGTTAGGGCACAACACACCTTACTCGCTTTCTCGCAGATAAATTCGAGATGCTCCTTGAAAGTTAGTCTCGCGTCAATCATTACACCAAGATATTTTATGGCAGGCTTTGTGAAGATTTCGCAGTCCCTAAGTTGCAGAGTGAGGGTCTCGCGGATTTTCCTTCCAGTGACTAGGACTGCCTCCGTCTTATGCTGAGCTAACTCCAGCCCCATTGAGTCCAGCCACTGTGACACCATCATTATTGCAGCGGTTGCAGCTGCCTTTATCTCGTATATATGTTTTGCTACTACGACAATAGCTATGCCGTCAGCGAATCCCACTATCGTTACATCCTTCGGGAGCCGCAGTCGAAGTACTCCGTCGTACATCACGTTCCAAAGAAGCGGTCCCAGCACCGAGCCTTGAGGAACCCCGCCGGTAATCTTGAATGTTTTACTACCTTGTGCAGAGCTATATTGGAGGATTCGATCTTCGAAGTAGTTTGCAACAATTCTGAGGAGGTATTTAGGAACTGGAAATTGTTCTAATGCCAACATAATTTTCTGCCAATTTGCAGTGTTGAATGCATTTTTTATATCGAGAGTAACTATTAAGGAGTATTTTATTGTTCCTCCCTTCCAGCGTTTGCCTGCAATTGCTTTTGCGGACAGGTCTCTGGCAACTTTTATCGCATCAATGGTGGACTTTGATTTACAAAAGCCGAACTGGTGGGGTGACAAACCACCAGATGCTTCAATAGCATTTTGGACGCGATCATGGATAATTCTTTCGAGGATCTTCCCCATTGAGTCGAGCATGCAGAGGGGGCGATAGTTGTTCGGATCGTTTGGCTGCTTTTTAAGCTTTGGGATAAGATTAAGGTGTTGTCGCTTCCATGGTTTTGGAAATTCCCCCTGTTGGATGCACACGTCGTACATTTCGGTGAAAATTGAACTGTGGTGGCTAACGGCAGTCTTGAGCGCGATATTGGGAATTTTATCTGGGCCTGGTGCTTTTGGTGCTCCTATTCTTGGACATGCTTTCAAGACTTCTTCTGCGGTTACCCGCGGTGCCTATGTATGTACATAAATAAATATGTATGGACTCATTTGTTGCAACTGGGCATGAATCACGTAACTTTGAAACGATAGTCATTCAAACGATACTGCCAAAACGATGTTGTCAAAACACTGATTTATGCATTTGTGTTGCTGTTACGTGTTACTGTTACTGTTACATGAAGCAAAACTGGAATCGAGTTGACGATATCGCACAAACGATCAAACAATTTTTGATTTTTATGAAGCAAGACCATATCGACACGATATCGTTCAGACGATTGTGGTCATACGTGATTCATGCCCTGGTTTTGATATTCGTAGATGGTTTTGGGCATAGGTTTAGTAGTCTATTTTGATAAAAAAGCAAGGCGAAAATTTAAAAAAATACTGAAATAATTTTAACTGGCACCGTTGATAACTGATGAACATACATGAATATATGTATGTATAATATCCATATGTATGGATGATATAATAGCTCTGATCTAATACTTTTCTTGTAAAATCCTGGAAAAAGGTCAAACAGCAAAATAACTGTCTGAAGTGAGAGTAAAAAGTGAGTAACATCAAAACGTACGGAACAAAAAAGCATCGGGTAAAATCCTGCAATCTCTACACAACTCTCCCGAAAATCGCTCTCATTTACATGAACCACAAATTATATTCCAAAAAGAAAAACTAAATTTAGGAATATATACAAATAGAAATGCTCACACTATAAGCCCAGCCAGCAAGAAAACGTACATTTTACGAACATTATGTTTTACGAGGGATTCTCGTATCGCCAAATAGTTAGAGAAAAGCTCGTAAACGATAAAACAAAAAAAATATAATAGAAAGAGGCTTGTAGTAATTTGTCAGCACAAGAAAAAATTTTAGTTTTGTTGACAATTTTTCTTCAATCACAATATTTTATAAGTAGTTTGTTAAATATTCAATTTAAGAAAATTATTAAGTATGTGATTTATTGGCAGACTGGTGCAAACGCCAAGGACGATCTACCACTTTCTTTTATAATTAAACTTCTTGTAAGTAGCTACTACATATGTAATTCAAAAATACAAATTAATTTAATGAGTTTTGCAATTCTTTCACTGGCTGCGCGGAGTAACACTAAAGGATTTAAACGTTTAATTCCCCTATCTCGTAAGTTTATAGTTATTTATTTTTTTAATTTGCTAGTTTATTAGGTCTTTGCAGTTATTGAGCTTAATGTTTTATTGATAATATGGCTTCTCAATTAAAAAGGCGTGCGAAATCCGAAGCCTTATCCGTACTAGCGTCAATAAATTATTCATTAAAAAAAAATTATTACAGATGAGGTAGCAAAACTTTTCTCGTGGAAGGGAACTGGTACCAAAAGCAGCGCTATTGGTTTGGCAACGACTGCGGCAATAAGAAGTACGGATCATAATATTATTTATTACCACTTTTTACTTAATTAAATTTTCCGGTTTCCAATGGAGTTTAATCTTTCACTTTATTTTCTTAGGTGCTTTTCGTCAAAAATTTAACTCCCACGAAGAAGTTTTTATTTCCGTATCAAAGGAGCACTTCCAATATGCACACGACCGGCAAAAAAATTGGCAGCCTATCGGCAAAAAAGATAAAAAATTAACTCAGCAACTTTATAATATATATTAAACCCCTCTTATTTAATTGTTAATTTGTTAATAGATAGTTTGTTAATATTTATTTATCTGAAAATAACTTCACATATACAGCGCCGGGAAAAAATATTGGCACAGAGAATTTTTCGCCATGAATGCAAAGTTTTTTATTCTGATTTCTTCTCTAATTGTTTTTTATAAAAATATAGTTAGTATGAAGTTCTACTTTCAAATCAGATTTTTTAGAAAAATTTTAAGTATGCAGTTTTATAGCCCATTTAATTTTAGTATAATAAAGTGCACGCTTGAATAGCTAGAGAACCTCTTTGTTTTTTGACAATTTCTTATACGCAGTTTCTTCCATACAAAAAAAAAAGTCGCACATAATTAGCATGGATGAAACTGCGTGAAAAAATTGCCAAAAATCAACGCGGTTTTCTGGCAACTTCAAGCTTGCACTATGTTATACTAAAATATAATGGGATTTAAAACTGCATACTTAGAATTTTTCTCAAAAATCTGATTTGAAAGTAGATCTTCATACTAACTGTATTTAAAAAAAATAATGTGCGAAAAGAAATTCAGGTGAAAAACTTTGCATACATTGCGAAAAATTCTCTGTGCCAATACTTTGATCCGGCACTATAAATATTTATTAATTATAATTCCATTCAATAAAAGAACTACAATAATTTGAATTAATTAATTGCCTTTATTTTTAGCATTCAAAAACAGTAGATAAAGCAGTGTAGAAAAACGCTTTTTTAACGTAAATTAATCGTTTACGAGACTCGTTTACAATTAAAAAACGGACGTAAAAATATTCGCATACGAATGCTTTTTCGATCCGTTTACGACTGTTCGTAGGCGCTGCACAATTTAAAGCGAAAAAGTGCTCGAAAAAGAGTCGTAAACGGCTATCATAAACTATTTTTAATCCGGTTTTTCTTCGAGAAAATATCCAATTACGAGCTTGTTTACGATGATTTTGCTGGCTGGGAGCTCAAAAACAATAACTGAAGCGGTGTTTCCAATATATTTTAGCGCCCTTGAGTCATAAGTATATACAAGTATCATATTTTAACAATCATACCGATAATTTCATGTATTAAAAGAATTAAAAATGAAAATGAATAAAAAAATTAAATCAGCAAAATGAATAAAATTAAGTGAAACTAATGTTTAATTTCTAACCTAACCTACATTTGTATATATGTAACTGAATCGCCTAATAATAGCTTTACATATAAAAAGATTATCCTAATTTTCGAGCTTAGCCACGCAAAATTATAATTAAAAATATCTCAGATTAAACCGATAACTTTTTGGTGTCCAACCTAGTTTTATCGATTATACTTGCGAAGAAGAGGAGGAATGTCAAATTTTAGGCAAACGAAAATTGACGCTAGTAAGGAAAATAGGTTTGTAAAGGTATTTTTAATAAAATATTCAGTTAAAATATATTTAAATGGCATAATATGTGTTGCAGAAAAAAGTGACCACGGTGGCACAGAGAAGAAGTTTAATTTTTCCTCGAGTTGTGTGAATAACAAGCACAACCAATTTGACAGCTAATGAACTTTGATTGAGATTATATTTATATGTAAACGTACTTTTATGCTTTGCCGTTCGCATATGGTTAGACATCAAATTTCATGAGTACCTAGTACTCACGCCTTTTTTTTGAAACGTTACAGTCTTTAGACCATTTCGAAATGGAAAGATTAAATCACTTTATTGATTTGATTTGATTTAAACGAAACATGTTCATGTATAATAAATAAAACGATTTCTGAAAAAAGCATTCTACCGGAAAAGTGGAGCTGTACTAAAACAACTAAGCGAATGGCGGAGCTAAACGGAATGTACCATAATATACTATTTTTAATTTAAAAATTCTATCGTTACCTTAATCTACCTAATATTAATAATGGAACAAGATTTGTAGTACAGAAAGTGATGATAAATATATGGGGCGTTCCATACCCAAATGGACGGGGTTCACACTTCATGTGTATGATTTGTTTAAAATTTTTAGGGTTGATGGATAAACATAAATAATCAAACTAATCGGTTAAATAAATAGTTTTTCTCCTCTAATTTATGCTGAACTGAATATTTGTATTACTGTTTTATATTTTGGTTTGTTTACCCCGAACGACGTCGGGTGCTCTGCTAGTCTAATATATGAAAATCTCGTGTCACGGTGTTAGTGGTCGAACTCCTTGTAAACGGTTCGACCGATCTTTATGAAATTTTTTGTGTATATATGGTAGGTATGGGAATCGGATGTAAAGTATATTTCATACGGCTAGCTGCAGGGGGCGTGGCACCTGCAATACAAACCGAATTTGTCATACTGCATATCTCTGGTTGTGTACTGGAACTTGGTATGTACAAGATATACAAAATCAGTCGCGTGGTTATGAAGAAAAATTGGGGCTATTGGAACGAGGGGCGTGGCACCTTTCATGGTAGATTACTCGAACATGCTATGGAGATATATGAAATCAATCCCATACTCTTAGAGAAAATTGGGGCTATTTGAAAAGGGGGCGTGGCGCCTTTCCAGCGCACTGAAACTATTACGTTTCTTTCTACACATGTACAGTTTTGCTAGGTTATTTAAGACGGTAATGGAAATATGCCTTCTGACAACCACCAAACCGTAATATTAGAAGATAAATGTGTCACTGAAAATCATGAACGTGAACTGTTAGTGAAAATGTTAGACCAAAATGTTTCAATACAAAAAATTTATTTTGGGCGGAACGAAGTTCGCCGGGTCTGCTAGTGAAAATATACAAATGTATAAATGTAGACGCATAATAAAACTAATGTATGCATGCAGATGCAAGGAGCTATACATCATACGTTATCACAAAGGAGTTTATGCTTCCCTAGAATCCGAAATAAAGCAACATCCTACTTAGCTTCTTAAAAGACCAACTGCATATAATATATCATGTTAAAGATAATGCTACATTACTGGTGTACCTTACATTTATAGCAATTTAAACCAAGCTCTTTTAATACGAACAATCATGTTAGTATATTTATCTCGTGCTTTACAACTTACGTTTTAATGAAATAAAAATTCCTTACAAAATATTAAAATTTCCAAAATAATTATTTGATTAGGTGGCAGTGCTACCTCAACAATTTACGAAAAGTAGAAACGTCAGTAAGTACAGTTTATGTCAAAAAATTTAAAAGTGAAACTACCTTTTTTTTTGTATCATGGTTGTCAGCCAAACATCGACAAGAATCGTTATTCTGCCTAGTTAGCTGTTCAACCAAAGCTGTCCATGGATTAAGAGTCCTATGCACATGATGAATTACGCATTTCCTATGATATGCAAATCTTTATTATTACCAGGAATGGGGGCTCTATACCAGACGACGCATTTGATAAATTGTGTATGTCGATACTGTCGATATTGAAAACACGATCCAAGGGATAGTGGGCCACATTTCTACTGGTCTGATACTCAGGTCAACTTTACATATTTTTTTTACTATGGTCATGAAATTCATTCACCCGTTGGCTCGCAGAGCCGTTAATGTGAATTAGCTTCGAATAAAGCTATCAAGAAGAATTTACAGCACAAGCATAGTGCCTTTTCAAGCAACAATTGGTAGATTTTATTCGAAGCAATTGTTTGTTTCTATTAATTCGACCCATTGTCTAGGAAACTTATATATGTATATTATGTGCAGAGTTGGGCAAAATTTTTTGTTATTCCTAAATAATAACTAAATTAGTTTATATGGTAGACGGACGGAGAAAATTAATTTGAAATAATAAGCATAAATGCAAATTAAAATTTCACCCTAACAGGCGGCAACCCTGTGCATTTAGACAGCTGATATTGAATAATTTTTGTTTTCTATAATCACCATGATACCAAAAAGAAGGTAGTTTCACTGTCACTTTTCGGGCGACATATTAACTACCTGACAATTAAGCAGATTGTGAAATTTCGTGCTGCCATACCTAGTCCTCAATAATCATTTATTTATTGTAAAAAAAAAAACATTTACAAAATTAAAAGGAAATTTGTCTTCGATATGCGAAACGAAACTTTAAATTCATGACGTGATAAATATTATAGTTATGGAGGATAGGGGGAACTCTCGATTGAACTGGCGCTCAGAGTCTGGAAGTAAGTAGTGTGTTAAGTGCAGCTTGGCCGTCACGTAAACTCCTTCCACTCCACCTATTTTCAACCACGTAGTCCAAATCCTTGAGGATTGCAAATACCTCAGCCTGAAAGACCGATGCAAACTTGCCAAGAGAAAAGTTAATCTTATCCCCATTTACTCCGATAAAGACCTCAACATTATAGAATTTTTTCAACAAAGGTAATGGTGACGTACTATCCTATAGCATTGAAAAGACACAAGTGCTCAAATCTCTGCCGCCAGCAATTTCCGCATCGCCGCACTCTGTGTTATACCACCATCCGTTTCTTTTTAGTCTGCAGGTGGTCTTTAAGGCTTCCCAACGTTTGAAGGCACAAAGTGACGGTACGTGCAGCAGTGCATCAAGAGCAACGCGACGTGTTGTAGAGAAATCTTTCATAGCGCACACGGCAGTAGTTCTTTGAAGTTTTGCAAGCAGACTTCCCACGCTCTTGATTGAGAATCTGCTCCACCATACCAGTGACGCATAGCTAATTAATCATAGAGGTATAAATCCAGAGGATTCCCTATTTGGACATACCCCACGTCTTACTAAAGACCAGTTTACATCGCCAAAATGCTGCCCATTCTTTAGCGGTTTTGTGTTCCTCGTTAGATTTCCACTATAGTTTTGTATCCAGTGTTACTTATAGATACTTCACTTCCGGAGAATTCTGAATTGTAACTCCTTTCATTGTAAGCGCAATGAGACCATTCAACCTTCTCCGAATCCTGGTTTCGAACTACGCTTTAATGACGAAATATCTAACATTACATCTTCTTCGGACTATTTAACAAAAAAAAAGAGTCTTGTTATGTAAATTTATTCATTTTGATTAAAATAAAATGAAAAACAGCTTTTTAACAAATAAATGTTTCAAAACTAGATTTTATTTTATTTCTTCATCTCTGTACATCGATATTATTCAAAGTATCTTTAAAACGCTTGAGAAAAACGTTCAAATTTGATTATCGAAAACATCAACTTACTATTGTTTGTATGTAAATTTTACTCCCAAAAATTTAAAAGGAAATCCCCCTATCAAAAAATTTCAATGTGGCAAGGCTATGCTTAATGTTTACTTCTGGAAAAATGTCAAAAATCTTCTTTATAATCAAAAAGTAATGAAACTACCTTCTTTTTTGTATCATCCCACTAGAACTTGAAGGGAGATCTCCCAATGTGAGGAATAAAAGAGTAATCCCTTTGGCCTGATTTCGGAGCAATAGGAGAGATTTGTCGGTTTTGACCTCCCTTATAACTCGCTTAGGAGTTAAATCGGAGATCTCCTAAACGAGCAACAAACGCATATTCCCAGAGGCATGATTTTAGAGCAATAAACAATTTTTGTCGTCTTTGTACTCCTTTATTACTGTTTATTAAGGCGCTGGCCCAATGCAGGCTTGCTTTGCACGCCTTGCTTACCTTAATTTGCTTTGATATACTTCAAAAACCCGTTTGGCCAAATGGCGGCTGTGAAGTTAAAATGTCAAGGTCTGTTCCCTTACACTAAGAATAATTTTTCCACAAAAATCTAGAAAATTAAAAAAAAAAGAAATACAAAACTATCTTTTCAGATTTATTTTTAACCTAATGCAAATTAATTTTTGCAATTCAAAGGAATGGTAATAATTATACATACATATATAAATATATGTACATTTATTAAAAACAACAAACTAAAAAATATCGGTTTTACAAGAGACGACTGACTAGTAGTTTGACATCAAAACTATCGCTAGCTAGTTGCTGAGTCTTCATTTTATGAAACCTCATATTGATGTATTGTGGAACGATTTTCCGTCACCGCTTGTCAAATTTGGTTTGGAGACAAACCGGTTTCGGCGTTGTGCCATCTTCCGTGTCATTTTTCGTTCTGAATAGTTCGTGTTTCCTCCTATTGTAGTCTCTTATATGTTCTCGGAATCTTGTTTTAATCTTACGGTCAGTTTGCTTTATGTAGCTACAATTGCATTCACACGTTAATTTGTATACACCCTGCTTATCTAGAGTGTCCTCTTCGTTTGTGCTGTTGTTCAGTATCCTTCCGACGTTGTTCCTGGTTCTGAACGATGTGCGAATGTTGAATTTTTGGAAAACCTTGACCAGTTTGTATGTCATTTTACCCGTGTAAGTTAACACTGCCCCTACTTTTTCGTTTCGAGTCCTTCCTAATTCTATCCGCCAGATCTTTTTTGTATCCATTGTTTCTGGCGATAGCATATATTGTGTCTAGCTCTCTCCTGAACATATAAGAGACTACAATAAGAGGACACAAAAACCAAGCGTCACACCAGAATCAAACTTCGCAAATCATATGTTCGAAAATAAATGTACACCAATGAAAATTAATAAGGCAGCCAAACTCCTCCATGTACAGCATAAAGGACGGCGTTTGAACATATTGGAAAACATGGAGATATACAAGCAAAAAACATTTCAAGGGAGAATTATAAACGAAAAAACGAACACCGTATCCACGTAATATTCGAACCACTCAAGATGTTGTACGAAAAATATGAGAAGACCCCTGCAAAAACGCCAACGCTAAGATACATACCTACGCCGCAGAGACCAAGAAAATGAAAATAACGGATTTCTATCTGCCAGCACAAGCAAGCAACCTAATACCTGCTAAATAACGGAACATAAACCGACGCAATCACGAAAACCAAGAAAATAAAAATAACGGATTTCTACCCGCCGGCGAATACAAGCAACCAAAAAGCACCTACCTGTGAGATAATGACCTAATGACAGCTAAAACAGATAGTAACACGAATACATAAAAAGCGGAAGGAAACACGAACTATTCAGAACGAAAAATGACACTGAAGATGGCACAACGCCGAAACCGGTTTGTCTCCAAACCAAATTTGATAAGGGACAAGGGTTCCACAATACATCATACTCTTACCCTGTCGGAAACACAAACAACCAAAAAGAAACTTCATATTTTTATATAAGAAGCAAGAGAAATTAAGGATTAAGGTACTTGTTTTATTTTTTCTCGTTTATATTCAATGAAAGACCTGATTCGCATGGAGTTTTGCTTTAAACATGCAAAATGTTGTATTCAAAGTTCTTGTAAAATTTGTAAAAATGGACTTAGCAATTTTTCACTTTAAGCCAGCGACATGTTCAATATAGATATGGAAACATAGAATCATTATACCCGAGCGCACTTGTGCACAAGGGTATTATAACTTTGTTCACATAACGGTTGTTTGTAACAGGCAAAACGAATCGAGATAGATATAGACAAATGTATATATAAATGATCAGAATGAAAAGAGAAATCGATTACGCGGTGACTGTCTGTACGTCCGTCCGTCCGTCTGTGCACACGATAACTCGAGTAAAAATTGAGATATCTTAATGAAACTTAGTACGTGAACTTCTTTTGGGTGTAGGACGGATGGTATTGAAAATGGGCGAAATCGGACAATAACCACGCCTACGTCCCATATAACGGTAATTTTCAGAAATACGAAAACTGCGATATTTTTGTAACTACTGAAGATTATTCACTCAAAATTGATATTTACAATGAGTTTTAGACGAAAAATAAGAATATTTTAAAATTTTGGCAAATGGGCGTAGCCACGCCCACTTATGGTTACATGTGTATATCTTGGTAACCGCTGCACCAATTTCTTCCAAACTCGGCACAGTTGTTGGCCTTGATACATCATACTAAATGGCCGAAAATTTAAAAAATCGGACAATAACCACGCCTACCTCCCATATAACGGTAATTTTCAGAAATACGAAAACTGCGATAATTTAGTAACTACTGAAGATTATTCACTCAAAATTGATATTTACAATGAGTTTTAGACGAAAAATAAG
>NW_023458571.1:3043091-3045768 GCF_013731165.1 Rhagoletis pomonella | reverse complement strand
TAAGCGAGCAATTAAAGAATGCTCCCTGAGGCATGATTTGGGAGCAATAAGCGAGATTTGTCGGTTTTGTACTCCGTTATTACTCGCTTAGGAGCAAAAAGTGATGTCTCCTAAGCGATAAATCCAAGAGTATTCTTTTTGATTGATAGGAGAGCAATACGCACCTCGCCCAAAAGAAATTTGTGTTTTCGAAAAAATTTATCATACAAAAAAAAACAACAGAAAATATTTCTTATAGAAGCATAAGGAGCACACAATAATTTAATTTGGATAGCACACAGATTTTAATAAAAGTCCGTTGGTATGCACTTCAATTTTTGTTTAAATACATTAAGTATGTATTGTATTACTTGTAAATGCACCCTTAAATACTTTTCAGATTGCGCAAATTAGTGTCAGCATTTAAGTGTGACCCCCGGCTTTAAACATCGCATGGGTGACAAAGATGTCAGATAAGCAAAGTCACCTTCACAATTTCCCCGCTTGGTGGATTCCTGAACTGGCAAGCATCCTTGACACCCAGGAAATCATATAGGAGTACATACTTATATGTGCATATAGGTGCATATAATTCAAATCTTATCTTACCGTTTTGTTATTATTATGTTTTAATTTCATATGATTTCTCTGCAATATATTTCTAAAATTAAGCAATTATGTAAGACGTATCATTTATGTTTTATTTTTAAGATCTTGTAATATTGCACAAATGCATGTGATTAAAAAGTTAAATAAAAAAATTTAATAAATAGCAAAATCCATGTGGCTAATGTAAAATATTCGTTATCATTACTCTCTTATTACTCCTACAGGAGGTTTTGGGGATGTCTCTAATGGGAACGCTCCTTTATTGCTCGTTCGGGAGGAATATGGGATGTTTTCTATGTGCACTCCCTTGTTGTCTTTTTGGGAGGTTTCTGGGAGGTAACTATGGGAGTACTCCCGTATTGCTTTATTAGGAGGTTTGTGGGATGATAATTCTGTGTGTGCTCCCCGATTGCTCGTTTAGGAGGTAAAAGGGATTACTCCCCCTCCTAGGACATCCAATGTTAAAGGGAGTATACAAAATTACATGCTTGTACACAGAAGCATAGGGAGCAATGGGGAGTATTCGTATACTCCCAAGGGAGTACTCACCGAGCAATCGTACGATGCTCCCAAGTTCTACTGGGTAATTACATGTGTACATATGTATGTATGTTTAAAAGTTCTTGTTTTTAGGATGCATCATCATTAGGCCTGCCGCCGTTGCCTTCACCAACACTCAGTATTCTACCGTCCCCATTCACAGTGCCTCTACCATCACCATCACCATCCATAGTTCCTCCACCATCACCATCCGCTGTACCTCCACCGTCACCAGCTCCAGTCGCTCAGTCCCGGTCCCCCCCAATTTCGTCACCGCTTCCTTCGCCAACTGACACATCGTCCACATCTATGGCTGCAGCTCCCACATCGTCTGGAAGGAAGAGAAATCATATGGGTGAAGTCTTGAAAATAGCTAAAGAACAGACTGAGCTTTTAAAAGATCGAATGTGTTAATGCCATTAAAAAGCAGAGTAGTGCTACGAAAGAGTTTATAAATATAATGAAAGGTGTATTAGAGAATATGTAATATTCGAAAGTATGTGCATGCACACGCATTGGGCCGTATGCATAAAACTTAAGCAAATGTTTCTCCTTACAATTTCAGAACTTTTACTCGATTTGTTCACATAAACTTAAGTGAAAGGTATGAAATTTTAAGAAAAAGCAATTGCTTAGTTTTTATGCATACGGCCTATTGACAAAACAAAAATGAATGCGGCATTTGCACTATTTTTGTTGATTTTGCTTTTGCTTATTTAATGTTTATTAATTTCGTTTTATAATAGTGTAGTACATTATATGGCAAAACCATTTAAATCAACATTTCACACTTTGTAAAAAATTATATAAATTAATTGTTATTCAAAAAAGCTCGAAACTTTTTTATCAGAATTTTAAAAATATTTTCTGGTATGCAGTTTTTAGCGCATTAAATATAATTATAAAAGGCCAATTTAAAGTTGCTAGAAAATCGCATTGATTTTTAGTATTTTTTTTTTCTTATAAAGTATTCTCGATTTTTTTTTATACGGAGGAAAATTCGTAGTACCGTCAACAAATAAATTATTAAAAATCAATGCGATTTTCTAGCAACTTAAACTTGCCCTTTTATAATTAAATTTAATGCGCTTAAAACTGCATACCAGAAAATAATAAGAATTTTAAAAATTCTGATAAAAAAGTTTCGAGCTTTTTTGAATAACAATTAATTTTCATAATTTTTTACAATGTGTGAAATGTTGATTTAAATGGTTTTGCCATATAATGTACTACACTTTTAAAAAACGAAATTAATAAACATTAAATAAGCAAAAGCAAAATCTACAAAAATAGTGCCAATACCGCAAACATTTTTTTTTTGTCAATGAGTGTAGCATTTTTCAGATTTACCCATTTAAGTAATGTAAGCAGTTTTAGAAAAAAATGGATTGAATTAATTTAATTTAAACTACATATGTATATATGAGAAAAAAGATTAAATTTTAATTTAATTTAAACTATGTATGTGTAAGAAAAAAGGATTTAATTTAATTTTTTGCACATATGGTAATTGGAAAAATAATAGGGACAAAACGTTTTGACCAGTTTT
>NW_023458571.1:3031573-3042991 GCF_013731165.1 Rhagoletis pomonella | reverse complement strand
GCGAATGCGAATGTTAAAATTAATGCGGAAGCTCCGCAGTTGCGAATGCGAATGCGAATATTCGCAACAACCCTGGTACAAATATCCGAACCGTAACCAAACTATCTTACTTATGCCATTTTCTAAAAACAAAAACTTTCTTAAATGATACTGCAGTAGTTTTCATCTTATGTGGATAATTCTTGTCACAAATACCTGGTTTCTTGCTTATATTTACGCAGAAAGTCTTTATTAATATTCCGATACTTCAACATCGAAATGAATTTACAATTTTGTCAAGTTTCAAGTTTTTCAAGTTTGTCGCCTAGAGCGAGCAGGTTTGATTTACGACCCTTTAAAAAGTTTTTATTAAAGACAATGTTCCAATTATATTCAAGTACTAAAAAAAAAATTCAGTATTATCATGAGTTTCATTTTTCCCGAACCGGTTCACTTTTCACTTTTGGGGTTCATGTATTTACTATGGGCGGAATACAAATTTTCGGGCGTAACTCAGGATAAGGCAGATTATTAAAAATTACTAACCCTTCCATTTTTTATTTACCTAAGTCACCTAATTTACCCACCTAAATTATTTCTTAAAAAGACACGACATCCGCATTCGCATCCGCGGATCTCGCAACATCCCTAGTATGCACATGTAGTACAGTATAAATCAGCCGCTATGCATTTAAGTTAAACTTATTTTATAGCTATTTGGTTACAGATATGGACATACACCTAGCAGAAGAAGTCTGCGTACACCATTCATTTTTTATTTATTAACAATATTTTGCAAGCTAAAATTTATTTGGTAATTTTTTATCTGGAGGAAAATGCGTAGAAGCGTAAAAAAAAAATATTAAAAATCAACGTGATTTCTAAGCCACTTCATTTCCACACTCATACTAAAATTTAATGGACTAGAAAACTGAATTTTTTTTTTATTTCTGAATAAAAAGTTGAAAATTTTGATGAAAACTCGTTGAATTTTCAATAATTTTGTATACCGCTTGAAACCTTAGTTTATTTGATTTTGTTTGAAGCATGATCGGTATTCTTATAAAAAAATAACAACCAAATTTTCGTTTGTAAAATTTGTGGTTGTACACGCTTGCCTGGTTATCAGGTTCTCTGGTTTTGTGGTTATATTTTTTTATTCAGTTTACAAAAATAAAATACACTACAGAATAATAATTTTTAACCAGATAACCTGACAACCTGGCAGGTGTGAACAACCACAACATTTTGCAAGCAAAAATTTGGTTGTTATTTTTTTTATAAGAATACGGTCATGCTTCAAACAAAATCAAATAAACTAAGATTTCAGCTGTATACAAAATTATTGAAAATTCAACGAATTTCCATCAAAATTTTCAACTTTTTATTCAGAATTTAAAAAAATTTCAAGTACGCAATTTTCTAGTCCATTAAATTTTAGTATGAGTGTGTGAAGTGGCTAAGAAATCGCGTTGATTTGTAATATTTTTTTTACGCTTCTACGCAGACTTCTTCTGCCAGGAGTATGTCCATATCTGTAACCAAATATCTATAAAATCAATTTAACTTAAATGCATAGCGGCCGATTTATACTGTACTACATGTGCATACTAGGGATGTTGCGAATGTGAAATTTTAGACATCCGAGGATGAGAATGCGGATGTCATATATTTTTAAGAAATAATTTAGGTGGGTAAATTAGGTGACTTAGGTAAATAAAAAATGGAAAGGTTAGTAATTTTTAATAATCTGCCTTATCCTGAGTTTCGCCCGAAAATTTGTATTCCGCCAATAGTAAATACATGAAAACCAAAAGTGAAAAGTGAACCGGTTCGGGTAAAATGAAACTCATGATAAGACTGAATGTTTTTCTTATTACTTGAATTTAAAAATTGGAACATTGTATTTAATAAAAACTTTTTAAAGGGTCGTAAATCAATCCTGCTCGCTCTAGGCAACAAATCTGAAAAACTTGAAACTTGACAAAATTGTAAATTCATTTTGATTGACACTGCACCAGTTGAGAGGACTTTCAGTTATATTTATTTTTTTTATTGCGGTGCAATAATTACTTTCTGAGAATTTCCACGGGGCCGCAAATGTGGGATGTATCCTCCTGACTTTCATCTTCACAATCTAGTATCATGGCACGATCGTTGTGTAACAACGTTGTTTTCCAAAGAATTCCTTTTTAAATGGAAGTGCTTTGAAGTTAGACAGAAAAATTTTATACAGAACCGGATGATCCACATATCCACTTTCTAAATCAATTTACTAATTATTTTGTTAGTATTGAGTGTGTAATTTGTTATATAGTATATATAGAGGAAAAAACTTAAAATTATCGAGAAAGCATTTCCTGCTACTATTTTTGAATATCTAGGCAAAAATTTGGAAGCTAGGGGGGTGCCCCTACCTGGCTACGCCCATGGAATCATAAGATTCCGTCCTTATAGCTCTATATAGCTTCCGTCAGTTGTCATTTTGATTTGAAAATTATTATTAAAATTAAATATTTTTAGGGTACGTGCGTGTATGTAGATTTTCTGGAAATAAAAATAGTTGAAAACATTGGAAAACTTGTGAAAATAATAAAAATTACTACAATCAACACTCAATCAACATTGTGCCGTCCCCGCTGGGCGGTAAAAATATAAATTTAAATCAACCGAAAAACGTCGGCGGTAAAATCGCTTCCGCCGTAATCATGAGCCATTTCATATGCCTTTGTGAGTTTTAATTTTGACAGTTCTATAATCACTGAGTCTGTTGAATTCTCTTTGCTTTTCATTACGCATATTACTTATTTTATTTTTCATTATTCGAATGACGGATAATTATTGTATTTATTTTTCTTTGCATAAAACGGTAGACAGATGGATGGGATTATTTGCAATAGCAGCCTTTATTTGCTTTAACTCGTGCATAACTTCTTCCCAAGTTCCCATTGGCTCATTGGAAATGCACGAAATAAATGAGAATTCATGCTGGATTTTCCAATTTGCATTTGGCAAAACCGCGCAAAATTGACATATTTTGTCTATTGTGAATGGTGCTTGTGATTGACAGCACGAAATATATTAAAAGCGAAGCCCAAAGAAAAACAAATCAGACGTAAGTTGTTTTAATAAATTTGTTAAAAATAAGTACAAATATATTAACAAAATGCATTTCATCTAATTCCAGATGTCGAGCGAGAAAAAAAATAGCATTTGGAGCACCAGTGCCTGCATCACCAAAAAAAGTTGCGGTTTTTCCACCGGGATTACAAAATTGATTATATTTTAAGACGTCCAACAAAATATTTCGGAAAAATATTAAGATTTAAGCGAGCTGTACCGATTTGAAAATACCTCCAAAAATGAAGTTTTTTATGAATAAAAATAGTTTCTTAAAGAACTTTTTGAAAAAAGTCCCCTCAGATGACAAATTAGATTAAGTTTAAAAAATCTGCATAAAAACATTTAAAAATCTTTTCAGCGGAATCGTAAGATTGAGATTTTTGATGCTGTTTTTTTTACTTTTTTCAAAGATTGGTTTACGAAAAACTTGAATAACTGGGCCAAAAATGTGCTGATTTAGACTTATGGGGTCTCAATAAAAAGGTATTTTCACACTGTTTTTATTTCTGGCCGAAAAAACGTCATTCGTGTCCCATCTTGTTTTTTCGAATACCAACACGTCTTAATTAAATTTTGAGTGACGTTCGTTCATCCTACCTTTCTCTTCCATCCTTTGAATGAGTTTATTAGCAAAGAAATAAAAAGGGTGAGAAAATACTTTTCCAATGACATCTCTTAAGTCTAAATCGGAAGAGGTTAGGTTCAGTTTTTCAAGTTTTTCCTATACCAATCTTTGAAAAAAGTTAAAAAACAGCATCAAAAATCTCATCATTACGATTCCGTTCAAATTTTTTTTTTAATTTTTTAAAAATATTTTTATGCAAATATTTTAAGCTTAAACCGTTTCATCATTTAAGGGGATTTTTTCAAAAAACTATTTTTATTCATAAAAAGTCGATTTTTGGAGGTATTTTCAAATCGGTCCAGCTCACTTAAATCTTAATATTTTTCCGAAATATTTTGGTGGTCGTCTTAGAATATAATAGATTTTATAATTCCAATGGCAAAATAGTACAAATTTTTTTTTGTTTGGGGAGTGATGCAGTCTAATGTACATATGTACATATATATGTGCATATATTTTAGGAAAACTTTAAAATTACATGTGTACATATGTATATTTAAAAGTTCTTGTTTTTAGGATGCATCGTCATCAGGCCTGCCGCCGTTGCCTTCACCAACACTCAGTATTCTACCGTCCCCATCCGCAGTACCATCACCATCACCATCCGCTGTACCTCCACCGTCACCATTTCCAGTCGCTCATAACTTAAATAAACTTAAGTGAAAGGTATGAAATTTTAAGAAAAAGCAATTGCTTAGTTTTTATGCACACGGCCTATTGACAAAAAAAAATGTTTGCGGCATTTGCACTATTTTTGTTGATTTTGCTTTTGCTTATTTAATGTTTATTAATTTCGTTTTATAAAAGTGTAGTACATTATAGGGCAAAACCATTTAAATCAACATTTCACACTTTGTAAAAAATTATAAAAATTAATTGTTATTCAAACAAGCTCGAACCTTTTTTATCAGATTTTTAAAAATATTTTCTGGTATTCAGTTTTTTAGCGCATTATAAAAGGGCAAATTTAAAGTTGCTAGAAAATCGCATTAATTTTTTTTGCTTATAAAGTATTCTCTATTTTTTTTATATGGAAAAAATTCGTAGTACCGTCAGCAAAAATACTATTAAAAATCATTGCGATTTTCTAGCAACTTTAAACTTGCCCTTTTATAATTAAATTTAAGGCGCTAAAAACTGCATACCAGAAAATATTTTTAAAATTCTGATAAAAAAGTTTCGAGATTTTTTGAATAACAATTAATTTTAATAATTTGTTACAAAGTGTGAAATGTCGATTTAAATGGTTTTGCCATATAATGTACTACACTTTTATAAAACGAAATTAATAAACATTAAATAGGCAAAAGCAAAATCGACAAAAATAGTGCAAATGCCGCAAACATTTTTTTGACAATGAGTGTAGCATATTTCAGATTTACCCATTTAAGTGATGTAAGCAGTTTTAGAAAAAAATGGATTTAGTTTTAATTTAATATAAACTACATATGTGTGAGAAAAAAGGATTTAATTTAATTTTTTGCAATCTACATTTGTACATATTGTCACCTTTATATAGAAAGGCCCTAACTGATATTGTCGCTGAAATACAAAACGCCTTAACTAAGTAAAAATCCAAAATTTCCCTTTTGATTGTTTATGATGCATTTCATCCAATTATAAGTCCGCACATCATTTTAAGCATACAAAATTTTAGTCAGTTACGGCTTTTTTTTGTGTTTCAGCGACTATATGAGTTAGGGCCTTTCTATATTAAGATAACGATATATGGTAATTATAAAATTATAGGGACACAACGTTTTGACCAGTTTTGGCTATTTTTCTTTTGTTTGCTTATTGTTTATTGTTTTTGTTTTATAAAAATACAGCACATTATCTAACAAAAACCATATATGTAAGTTTTCTGCCATATAATTTTTCTACGAAGTTTGAAATTTGGACTTGTATGGTTTTTGTTAGATAACGAGCTGTATTTTTATAAAAAAAAAAATAATAAACACTAAACGAATAAAAGCAAAATAGCCAAAACTGGTTAAAAAGTCGTGGGCCGATCATTTTTCACATGACTGTATGTATGAATGTGAGAAAAAAGAAAATAGTAAAAAACAAAATGAATTTAAATAAATAAAAGAAACTACTGCGAAAAGCATAGTAGAAACCTTTTGACTTACGGAAACTCAAAGAAATGGCATTCCTAATAGCCGCCGCTGTTTGATCATTTTCGCCTACTCTTGTTGTGTGATTAGGCTGATTTCTTGTTGATCCGTCTTCTGCTGCGTCTTGTATCCACACGGAAGAAACTTCATTTTCAATTTTTAAAAAATTGTGTAAAATACAGTAAGGTCTTATTATAATGTTGACTTTTTTGGGTGCTACCTGTAAGCCTCTCCCTATTTTTCGGAATCGAGCTTTCAGCTGGCCGATAGCATTTTCGATCACACGGCGACATTTGGACAGTCGATAATTAAAGTGTTTTTTAGCAGTTGGCTGGTTAGCTACATATGGATACGGTTTCATCATGTGACGCAATAAACGAAAGGCTGAATCGCCCATAAATAGCACAGGTATATTGACTCCGCCAATAAGCTCACTCATGAAATTGTCTTAATGAACTTTTTTCAAATATATAGGAGTCATTATTTCTTCCAGTGGACCCAATGTTAATATACGTAAATTTTGACCTGTAAATGCAAATACATACATAATTAAATAGTACATACTTATGTATATGCATGCGATCTGAGTAGCCAAAAATTTACCTAATTCACAGCTCGCGAAACAACGGAATACCATCCTGTGTAATTGTGGTAATCTACGGCATCCTCTTTTCTTGGCTGCACTTCAATGTGACAATCACCTACAGCTCCGAAGCATTGCGGAAACCCTAGGGCACTGAATCCGTCAACGATTCCTTTGATTTCTTGTTGATTAGGGGGGTATGTATCGAGGCAATCTGCAAGCTTATCGCAAACTGCGAGGCAAAAATCCAAAACAATTTCACCAACAGTACTACGGCCTACATCAAATAAACTACAACTGTTCGAGTGAAATATTGCTATCTATTTTCTCCATTCCTCGGACTTTTTCGCACAGTTTTTGAAACGCCCGCCTATCAAGACGAAAGTTTTCCTAGAATCTGGCGTCGTCCATTGCACATACATCGTGCTCCCAAAATGTGCTACTGCGGTCCTTTGAGTGCACAGATAATGATTAAAAATTCTAATAAAAGTGTATTTTGTACTTACGAATTTCCAGATCCGCCGTACGTCGGACTGAGCATTTGCAATCGCGGCTCGCAGGATCGTGTTACTGTTTATTAAAGCATTTAGTTCCGCCTTATTATTTATCAATTTAATTAATAGTAACTGCATTTTTTCACAAAATAAACTTTGATTTTTTTACAAACAGCATAGCTGTCATTAACAATATTTTTCTTCTATCCATTTTCACTTGGTGATTATCATCCCAGTAGAACTTGGGAGCATCGTACGATTGCTTGTTGATTATTCCCTTGCGAGTTTACGATTACTCCCCATTACTCACCATACTTCTGTGTATAAGCGTGTTATTTTGTATGATCCCTTTAACATGGGATGTCCTAAGAGGGCGAGTATTCCCTTTGACCTCGTAAACGAGCGATCAGAGAGTACACAAAGAAATATCCCAGAAACCCCCCAAGAAGGCTACAAGAAAGGGCACATAGAAAAACATCCTATATCCCTCCCGGATGAGCAATAAGGGATTACGCACATCAGTCATCCCACAAATAGCGTTTCTATTCTCCTATATTCCTTCAAATGAAGCTTCAAAACAAGCGATTTACATAAAAATATTTTGCTATCTTACGTAGCATTTATTAATTTTTTTTATCACATACTTACATGAACATATACATATCGTTGGCTTAGTTCGCAAACGTGCCAAACCGTCTAACTTTTTTTGTTGTCAATATTTTTCTAATCTGTAAATGCAGTTTTATTTCTTAGTTCGTCTTGTTTTAGTACCAATAATCGGCCAATTTCAAAATAAAGCTGTTGCAGACTTATAGGCTCTTTTAGAACTTACCACATTTTCTCTTTAAGATTTTATTCTTTTAATGTGGACTTAGCACATTTTCTATCAACCTTTTTTCCATTATTTTTTATTGTTAAAAGATTTAATTCTTTACTTTAAATATATTTTATTATTTTAAAATGAATTATAACCTAATACAGTTTTATTTCATTGCTATTAACAAAAATAACTATTTTAAGTAGTAAATTTATGTACCATTTATAAAAGAAAATAATTAAAAGCAAGTAAAGAGGTAAAGTTTGGGCGAAACCGAACTTTATCTACCCGGCGCAGGTATCAAATATTGTCGTAAGCAGGGGCTTTTTCCCGATTTCAAACGTTTACGATAATATCCTGAGTTAAACTCAATGAAATAATTGAACCACGTTAGTAGAAATCGCTAAAGTGGCTACCGAAATACACCTTGTAGTCATAAATTGAGCGGTGTCACGCAGTCATATTTATTGTTAAGAGATTAAGAGATCTGAAATTTACCGTTAGATATACGGGAAGCGAATGTAATTTTGGTCCGATTTGAATAATTTTCAACGAATTGCTTTTCCGTACCAGGTTTATTAAGTGCACAGAGTTTGGTAGAAATAGATAAATCGGTTACCGAGTTACAAATTTGTGGTCACAAGTGGGCGGCGCCATGCCCATTATCCAAAAATGTATCATAATCTAATTTTCTGCTGAGTGATTATCGCGATCATCGATTTTAAGTGAATTAGATTTTCAACAGATTTCTTAGCTAGACCCTAAATAAGGCTCGTACCGAGTTTGGTGAATGGGCTACTGAGATGCAGCATTTCATAATAGGTAGGCGGGGTCACGCCCATTTTCCAAAAATTGCACAATAATATTTTTTACAAAAATTCTACTTCACATACAAATTTTGAACAATTTGCATCCAATATTTACTGAAATATCGTAGTTTTTGCATCTTTAGAAAACACCTTTATATCGGAAATGGGCGTGGTTACATTCAGATTCGCCCATTTTTAATACCAACTTACCTTGGATAAAGGGCAACCTACATACCAAATTTCGTTGAGATATCTCGAGTTATCGTGTAAACGGACAGACGTGTATATATATTTTTTTGATTTTTTTGGACTTAGCACATTTGCGTACCAATGCATAACAACAAGAAAAAACGACATTACGGTAATTTTCTTTTTTGGTAATGATGTATTTTCAGTTATGCTATCTTACTGCATCAAAATCTCAATTTACATATAAAGTGGACTTAGCACGTTTACGAACTAAGCCAACGATATGTACATAAATAATGCTTATTGAATAATTATATAGAAAAATTATATGAACGTTGAACAATATAAAATTATTGTGATGCAAATAATGCTTATTGAATAATTATGTAGAAAAATCATATGAACGTTAGTAGTATATTTATGCTAGCAGCGCTGCTTGCACCGGTCCAGAATCGGCATATGGTTTGCTGCTTGCACCGGTCCAGAACCGCTATACGGTTTGCTGGTGCTCTGCCGCAAGCTTTGCTGCTCCGCCAAAAGATGTCGCCGATCGTAATCCAAGTTCAGAACCCAGATAAAAGCCGCAAGATGTCGCTGGTGACAAATCTGAGTCCGGAACCGGAACCGATCACAGGGTGTTCCGCTGATGGAAATCCAAGAAATCCGATACAAGGTGGTTTATTGTCGAAAATTGGTAAGGTGTATTGGTATACATATATACATACGTATTCTCATACATACATATATATGCAAACATACATACATACATATGTATATACATATATAGATGCTCCACCCCTGGAAAAGTGTGTTAATAATGATTTATTTTGGAACGAATTTCCGTCATCCCTTGTCAAGTTTGGTTTGCAGACAAACCGGTTTCGGCGTTGTGCCATCTTCAGTGTCATTTTTCGTTCTGTCTGGTTCGAGATTTGTCCCTAATTTATGTTCATTTATCTTAGGTAATGTGATTTTCGTCGATGATTAATTACTAGATATGCCTTGGTGCCCATTTTTTTTTTTGAAGCAGGTAATAGGTTCATCTTCGCTGTTTCGATATTAACATCCATTATGGTTTTTGCCTGCAGGTAGGTAAAAGTCAGTTATTTTTGCCCTGGTTGTGCTTTTTGGTGTGTTCGGAGTGTCCATGCCTGTTGTTTTGTTGTCATTTTTCTTTTTTTCGTAAATCAATAATGTTCACATAGTTAATTGCTATGTATTTAATATATACATACGTGTATATGAATGGAAAGGCCTGTTGATGTTGATGATGAGAACAAATAAAATTTAATTTGAAATAAAAGAAGGTTTCATATTTACTTATTTATTTTGATAATAAGAATTTTAAACATAAATGTACGCAATTATATGAATTAAAGCTTTGCTGTTTATTATAGTTATATTTAATGTTTTTTCCTAAATACTTTATTATTTGCTTAGGAGGCTGTAAGTTTCCAAAGCTATCGAAGTAATCAATCTCATTATCGTTTTCCAGTATTTGAACTATCCAAATCTATTATTCCACATTCTCTCTTAAATGGTTTACGGGGTAAACTATCACACATGAATACCCCTCTAAAATTTGGAATACATTTTGAATACTTCTTTAAGTCTACATCAGTAAGAGGTCTTCTGGGTAGCTTCATGAAGAGTTTTTTTGATATAGTTTTAAATATAATCCGAATCCCTTTTTATAAGGCTTTAGAAACATTCCTTTTCCCATTGAAATAGCTTCCATTGTATTATTATGACGTTTCGCCTCCAATAACTGCTCCTCTTCAGTTTTTATAGCATTGATTGTTTTAATAATTCCTGCTGTACCGCCAGATAGACTTCCAAGTGCTCCTAATGCTACGAATAAAGGCGCTAATGGGAGAAATCCTCCAGATTTAGGTAATGGTATTACACGTGGTGCTTTTATTATAGATTTTTTTCCTCTAAAAATATTATTTACAACCTTTCGTGAAATTTTAATTGCATCTTTTAAGTTATCACTTTTCTTTAAATTTTGTTTAGCACTTTTTAAAGCATGTTTGAAGAGATGATAACTAGTTTTTCCTCCCACTTTCTTAGTTTTACTATAAATGTTCCCCATACCGAATTTCGTTTTTGTCTTCATTATATTTGTAACTAATCAAGCATTTGTTTCCTCATTAAGATTGCTATCCTTCGGTTTAACTCTTTCCCAAGCCTTCTCAATTAATTTTTTATCAGCAATATGTCGGTTATCTAAATCTTTATTATATAAATATGATATATCATGTTCTCTACATGCAGTG
Organism: Rhagoletis pomonella; assembly: GCF_013731165.1. NCBI lineage: Eukaryota > Metazoa > Arthropoda > Insecta > Diptera > Tephritidae > Rhagoletis > Rhagoletis pomonella. The sequence goes on along the minus strand of NW_023458571.1, from coordinate 3,031,976 downwards.
TCTAGTAGATTAATCCCTCGATCTCCTCTTACTAAAAGTTTCCGTAGTTTCGTTCCAGGTTCACAAAATTGATAACTAGGAAAATGAAGTTCAATAGGAAGCTTATTAATTATATTATTTATAAAACCTTTTCCAACGACTAACGGTTTAAGAATAAGTCTATTTTCATAAATAACTCTCATATAAAATAATATTATATTAAAATAAACGCTGAAGTTTTTTTAATAAATCTATGGTTCTATATAATTAAATTTTAAATTTCTAAATACCAATTCAACAGTTAATTTATATTCAAATACAATATTGTTATAACGGGTGATTTTTTAAGAGCTTGATACCTTTTTTTTTAAAAAAAACGGTTCTTTATTTGAAACGTTAGATTGGTCCATGACATTTACTTTTT
>NW_023458571.1:3027979-3031473 GCF_013731165.1 Rhagoletis pomonella | reverse complement strand
AATAAACATTAAACGAACAAAAGCAAAATAGCCAAAACTGGTTAAAAAGTCGTGGGCCGATCATTTTTCACATGACTGTATGTATGAATGTGAGAAAAAAGAAAATAGTAAAAAACAAAATGAATTTAAATAAATAAAAGAAACTACTGCGAAAAGCATAGTGGAAACCTTTTGACTTACGGAAACTCAAAGCAATGGCATTCCTAATAGCCGCCGCTGTTTGATCATTTTCGCCTACTCTTGTTGTGTGATTAGGCTGATTTCTTGTTGATCCGTCTTCAGCTGCGTCTTGTATCCACACGGAAGAAACTTCATTTTCAATTTTTAAAAAATTGTGTAAAATACAGCAAGGTCTTATTATAATGTTGACGTTTTTGGGTGCTATATTGGGTCCCTATTTTTCGGAAACGAGCTTTCTGCTGGCTGAAAGCATTTTCGATCACACGGCGACATTTGGACAGTCGATAATTAAAGTGTTCTTTAGCAGCTGGCTGGTTAGCTACATATGGATACGGTTTTATCATGTGGCGCGATAAACGAAAGGCTGAATCGCCCATAAATAGCACAGGTATATTGACTCCGCCAATAAGCTCGCTCATGAAATTGTCTTAATGAACTTTTTTCAAATATATAGGAGTCATTATTTCTTCCAGTGGACCCAATGTTAATATACGTAAATTTTGACCTGTAAATGCAAATACATACATAATTAAATAGTACATACTTATGTATATGCATGTGATCTGAGTAGCCAAAAATTTACCTAATTCACAGCTCGCGAAACAACGGAATACCATCCTTTGTAATTGTGGTAATCTACGGCATCCTCTTTTTTTGGCTGCACTTCAATGTCACAATCATCTACAGCTCCGAAGCATTGCGGAAACCCTAGGGCACTGAATCCGTCAACGATTCTTTTGATTTCTTGTTGATTAGGGGGGTATGTATTGAGGCAATCTGCAAGCTTATCGCAAACTGCGAGGCAAAAATCATAAACAATTTCACCAACAGTACTACGACCTACATCAAATAAACTACAAACTGTTCTGTACTTTGCTGCAGAGAACAATGAGAAAAGTGCTATAGCCACCCTCTTTTCGAGTGGAATGCAACGCCTCATATTGCTATCCATTTTCTCCATTCCTCGGACTTTTTCGCACACTTTTTGAAACGCCCGCCTATCAAGACGAAAGTTTTCCTTGAATCTGGCGTCGTCCATTGCACATACATCGTGCTCCCAAAATGTGCTACTGCGGTCCTTTAAGTGCACAGATAATGATTAAAAATTCTAATAAAAGTGCATTTTGTACTTACGAATTTCCAGAATCGCCGTACGTCGGACTGAGCATTTGCAATCGCGGCTCGCAGGATCGTGTTACTGTTTATTAAAGCATTTAGTTTCGCCTTATTATTTATCAATTTAATTAATAGTAACTCACTTTTTTCATAAAATAAACTTTGATTTTTTACAAACAGCATAGCTGTCATTAACAATATTTTTCTTCTATCCATTTTCACTTGGTGATTATCATCCCAGTAGAACTTGGGAGCATCGTACGATTGCTTGTTGATTATTCCCTTGCGAGTTTACGATTACTCCCCATTACTCACCATACTTCTGTGTATAAGCGTGTTATTTTGTATGATCCCTTTAACACGGGATGTCCTAGGAGGGCGAGTATTCCCTTTGACCTCGTAAACGAGCGATCAGAGAGTACACAAAGAAATATCCCAGAAACCCCCCAAGAAGGCAACGAGAAAGGGCACATAGAAAAAAATCCTATATCCCTCCCGGATGAGCAATAAAGGAGTACGCCCACCAGTCATCCCACAAACATCCTGTAATAGTAAAAAATATTCCTTCTCATGAAGCTTCAAAACAAGCGATTTACATAAAAATATTTTGCTATCTTACGTAGCATTTATTAATTTTTTTTATCACATACTTACATGAACATATACATATGTACATAAATAATGCTTATTGAATAATTATATAGAAAAATTATATGAACGTTGAACAATATAAAATTATTGTGATGTAAATAATGCTTATTGAATAATTATATAGAAAAATCATATGAACGTTGAACAATATAAAATTATTGTGACGAGGATGCTTCCCTGGAGAGTGTTTCATTGGTATTCACCCTTCATGTTCTAAAACTTGCAGCCGATCTCAGACAGGAATTTTATTCAGACTTATGTATCTAAGTGTCTGTAGGCGGTTCGTTTAATTCGTTTTCGCTCGTACCCAACGCAACACTTCAAGCCATTTACCAGCCCTTATTTGTAAAGGTCACTCTTTTCTTCCGATACCCATTAAAAGTTCTGGACGCGAAAATATATGAAAGCGCAATCTGAAATGCATTTAAAGTTAAGTAATGCAACCATTAATAAGCTGAAGCAAATGTTGTCATACATACCGACGAGTCTTAACTTTGGCTGTCCCATTTAATTGATTGCATCCTGCTTTTCTTTTTCAATAAGAAATATTATGTTTTGTTTTCATGATAAATTTTTCCAATAACACAAAATTTCTTTTGAACGAGGTGCCTATAGCTCCCCTAACAATTAAAATGAATACTCCTGGGTTGCTCTCTTAGGAGACATCGCTTTTTGCTCCTAAGCAAGTAATAACGGAGTACAAAACCGACGAATCTCAATTATTGCTCCGATATCATTCCTCAGGGAGTATCCTTTTATGGCTTACCTCGCAGAACTCCCGTTTGGCTGCTAAAAGTACTGGCCCAATGCAGGCTTGCTTCGCTTTGAGATCTGTCAAAAGTCATTTGGAATATACTAAAACGTATGAGGGGTGGCCAAATGGGAGCTTTGCTTCACTTAATTTAAGCGCCTCAAAGTTTCAAAAAGGGCAAATGTTTTATCTGAAAGAGTTTTGTAGGCTTTTGACAAGAAGGTATGTTCCCATTCTAAATAAATTCAAACAAACAGCTGCACACTTTTATGTAGAAATTTTACGTAATTAAAAAAGAACATATGTATAATGTATGTAATCCAAAGTTTAATAAAAACAAGTAAGAAAGTCTAAGTTCGGGCGGAGCCGAACATTAAATACCCGGCGCAAGTATTAAAGATATGTTTTCCACCTTGCCGAAAGCTACCGCTACATGATAAGCCGGGGTGTATACATTTTAAGTAAATTAGCGTCCTTAAATTTCGACATATTGAAATTTCTAGCATTTCTGAAATTTATTGTTATTTGAAAAGCGGCCGTAAGTTAAGACCGATTTCAACAATTTTCAACGGTTTGCTTTTATGTGGCAAGCACAATAACCATACCGAGTTTGGTACAAATTGCTAGAACGGTTAGCGAGATACATATATGTAATCACAAATGGGCGGCGCCACGCCCATTTTCCAAAATTTTATCATAAACGTATTTCTTGGTAAAGAATTGTTGCAACCATCAATTTTGAATAAATGAGCTTTGATATTTACTGATTTATCGAAGATTTTGTATTTCTCGAAAT
>NW_023458571.1:3026009-3027879 GCF_013731165.1 Rhagoletis pomonella | reverse complement strand
AAAAAAAAAAACAACAACAATGGAGCTAACTTTGACAGCCAATGAAGTATTAAAGCTCAGCGTATTAAAGAGTTTAGAGGTGATAATGGATACGCTTTAACATCGTTTATTCGAGAGGTAGAAACTGTGCAATCTCTCTCAGCAAGCCAAACTCAATTTAACTCATATGTTTATTTAAGAGTAATAATCAATAAAATTCAAGGCCCAGCTCTTCATGTATTGCGAACGTTAGGTCCAAATCCGTTATGGGAGGAAGTAAAAAAAGCTTTAATAAGCAATTTTGGTGTAAAAGAGTCATACCACCAATTATACCAACAGGCATTCGCAGCTATAAATACTGATATAGTAGCATATTATAAAACTTTACGTAATATTTTGTGTAAAATAAATGAAAAATATGAGTTTGATAACGATAAACCCGCTGAATTTAGCCCAATGAATGTAGAAAAAATAATTTTAAGAACCTTTTTGAATAACATTAATTTAAATTTGGCTTCTATTATAATAAATAACAATATACAAAATATAAGAGATGCATTTAATATGTTAGAAAACCAAGGTTTTATCAGAAATGATTTTAATAGAAACATTGATACAAATATTTGTCAACAAAACTATGTTAGAAAAAATAATTTTGGAAACAATAATCGGCAGTATACAAATTCAACGGTTAATCCAAATCGGTCGTATCGAAATTATCAACCGAATCCCAGTCAAGTTGTTTCGAATCAATCTCATCAGTCAACAGGATATAATAACAAAAATAAGAATAACTATAATGGAAATTTTAATACAAATAATAGTTCAAATTTACGTTATAATAATCACTATAATAATGTTTCAAATCAAACATCTGGACAATATCGGAATAATAATAATAGATATAAGCCAAATTTAAGTACTCCAATGGAAGTCGATCACTTGCATTCAATTCCATGTAACAACGAGCAAGTAAATTTTCGTACAGGAGCCTCCAGAAACCATTACCCCTCATAGAATTAAATATAAGGAAAGATAAAATAATAGCACTTATTGATACAGGGTCCACAACTTCTCTACTTAACAAGGATAAACTAACACAATATGCAAGGTTTAAAATTAATAAACAAGTTTCGTTTACATCCTTGAATAATAAAACAGACATAAGTTATGAAATAGTAACCGATTTGCCTTTTGCATTTAATGAAGATGGGACAATGTCATGGTTGTTGGCAGAGTTTAAGGATAAACCCTTTGATGCAATAATAGGACAAAATATTTTGAAGCCAATGAAAGCTATCGTAAATATGAACAATGACAGTTTGACAATAAATGGAAACGTAATAGATTTCATAAAACCATTTCCATATAACTTTAATGAAATTAATGAACTTGAAGTTGTTGACATTAGTCCAAAAATTTTCGAAAATCTGTTTGAAGGGTTAAATAATGAAGAAATTAAGGCTGTTAAACAAATTTTAATTGATTATAAAGATTTAATTTACACGGATGGACAAAAATTAACTAACACTGATATAATCCAACACGAAATTCGAACGACAACAGATAGGCCTATTTATTCAAAATTATATCGATATCCTCGAATTCACGAGCAAGAAATTAGCAAACAAATTGATGAGATGTTGAAACATGGTATTATAAGGGAAAGTAATTCGCCATATAATAGTCCCTTGTGGATTGTCCCTAAAAAGATGGATTGCTCAGGAGAAAAGAAATGGAGACTGGTAGTGGATTATCGAGCTCTCAATGCCGTAACAATAGACGATAAATTTCCGATCCCTAACATTGAAAACATTCTTGATAAATTAGGTCGTGCTCATTATTTTTTCAACTATAGACTTACCGAAGGGTTTTCACCAAATTCTTGTCA
>NW_023458571.1:2998590-3025909 GCF_013731165.1 Rhagoletis pomonella | reverse complement strand
AAATAAGATAAATTGAGATAGCAAAATAACATTTGATTTTTAGATACGGTTTGGAAGTTTCTGCGGGATACATTTATACTTGTAAAACTGAAACAATGGTACTTATTAAATGTATTATGTATTTATATTGTGATCCTTATTTTCAAGTAATACTACGCTCAAAAGAATGTCTAATAACCGCTTGAAAAGCTCATCTGGTCAACCTAGTGCCCAGTAGCCAAATTCAATAAAATGTGGCCAAATTTGATAAGAAAAGAATATTTCAGAAAAAGCTTGTAAAAAATAAAACTATATTTCATGATTTTTTAAAGAACAAGTGCCGATTTATTGTGTGATGTATATTGTTTTCGATATGCTTCTACAAATTGAAGCAGCGATTGTGTTTGCTCCTCATTTTTTGTCAATATTCGATTGTAATCTTTCATAAATTTAACACCCCGCTCAGCTGTGTCATTTACAACGAATAAATCTCGACAAAATTCGAGAGCGTCTATATAATCTTCATTTTTCCCCCATTCGGATGGATCCATCCGTAAGAAGTCAGAAGACAAACCAAAGGCAACGAAGAAATTGTTAGTTTTGTAGGACACGAAATCTGTAATAGTTTTGCCAATCAAGAGAACGGGATTTGAAATTACTCTATCTTCACTGAATTTTACGTTTGGCTCAACAATATTTAGTTTGTGAATGAGTCGTTCGGACGTGTCTATGCTAAGCTCTGTATTATTGCCGTGTATATGGTTTTTTTGCGAAAGTTAAACGATATTGTAATTTTACTTGAACACTTAAAGCATGCCTTGCACGTGTAAGCAAAAGGTCGACCGTGGTCGCCAGAAAATTCAGTGCGTTAAATGTAAAGAATTTTTTCATTTAAAGTGTGTTAATTTATCGGAAGCCGATGTTGACTTTTTGCATAAAACCGATCGTGCATTTTGCTGCTCATCTTGTACTAAAGTTCGGCGGGACTCACTTCGCTCTCCGCCTCCACCCCACACCGCGACCAAGCCGTTGTCGGCTGTGGATGCTGCTGCTCTCGATGCCCATCAGAATGTTCCAGTAAAACAACAACCGCTGCCTGGCGAGCCGGCTGGAGCTCAGAAAAACAAACTAAAAGGGCATTCTAATAGCAATGAGTTGGAGTCTACCCTCAGTGTTGTTCTCAACGAAATTGTTGGGCTCAGAGCTGAGAATGCACGAGTGATCTCTTTGCTTCAATCTTTGTTTGATGAGAAACATATCTTACTTGAAAAGGTTGATAGTCTTCAAGCTGAGCTTCGCAAAATGCAAGATATGCCAATTAACGTCGTGCCTGCTGTAAACATTGCTGATGCTGACTTGTCTATTATGCATAACGGTTGCCCTCTCACTCTCACTCCGTCTTCTTCTTCGTCTGCCGCTCCTACTTTAATTGACGCCGTTGACGACGCTGCTAACGCTACTGCTACTGCTGGCGCTGCTGCTTCTGTGGATTCTGTCTTGCCCGCACTTTCGCTTGCTGCTGCTGATAAACAATGCCCTACTGATTCGTCTACCAGATTTTCTACGGAATGCTCTCTTATTGCCGCTGTTGGTGTTGGTGCTAATGCTATTGTTGGTGCTAATACAACTTTGTCCGCTCCGACTTCTTCGTCTTTCAACTCTTACGCCTCGATGTTAAATTCTGAACAAGAGTCTGAATCTGCTGCAGCTAAAAATTTGTCTTCTCAGATTAATAATTCTCAGATTAATAATTCTCAGATTAATAAAGCTACGACGCCAGTTAATAGGCGAGCTACTCGACGGAATATTGTTGGTACCAATGCAAATTCTGAACTTAAAGTTGCTGCTCGTATGCGGTGGCTGCATTTATCCTCATTTGAGGCATCAGTCACTGCTAATAGCATAGTTGAGTATGTATCTAAACATGCTAATATAAATAAGGGCCAACTGTTATGCTACAAGTTGGTAAAAAATGATGCTGATCTCAAGTCTATTACGAGAGTAAATTTCAAGCTTGGAGCTCCAGACTCTTTCTATACGAATCTTCTGTCATCTGATCTTTGGCCAGTTGGAGTAAATGTACGTCCATTTCTTTTTTTTATAAAAGATGCGAAACAACGACAAGTGCAGTAGCTAATGTAGTTAACTCATCTCAAAGAAGGCACTTAAATATTTACTTCCAAAATGCTTCGGGGCTGAGAACGAAATCGTGTGTGGTTAAACGCTTTAGCTCGCAGTTGGACTTCGATGTTTTCGTGATTGTTGAAACGTGGTTAAACAATGATTTCTTTGACTCAGAATTTTTTGACCCAAGTCTGTTCGTTGTCTTTCGTAAGGATAGAGATTCCATCAAAACGAGTCGCTCAAGGGGGGGTGGTGTCTTGATTGCAGTGCAGCGCAAGTATCGCGCTTCGTTAATTACATTGGATAACGAAGATACCCTACTCGACCAGCTGTGTGTTAGTGTAAGTGGCTCTAATCTTACTGATAAATTATTTATAGTTGCCTCATATATTCCTCCAAATAGTGTTGATAGTCTCTACAGAGCTCACTCAGATAATATTGTATCATTAGTTACTGGAAAATTAGGTGATAATCATATTTGTATTTTAGGGGATTTTAATCTTAGTAATCTTAATTGGTCGCAAAGTTACTGTAATTCGGGTCTTACACCTACTAATCTCTCAACTATTTGTGAATCTTATTTTATTGATAATATTTTAAGCCTGAACTTGCTGCAAATTAACACATTTAAAAACAAGCTCGATAGATTGTTGGATCTAATCTTTGTTAGTGACAATATAAATTTTAACCTGTCTAAATGTTGCTCTCCAGTCACGTCCTCGGATATGCATCATGTTCCTTTGGTTCTTAATGTAGAATTTTATGAGTTCACCCCTGGAACTTTAGTAGATAAAATTGCCTTCAACTTTAAACGGTGTGATTTTGCAAGCCTGGACAGTTTATTTGCCGAGTTTAGTTGGGAAGACCAGCTTTCAGGCACTGATGTCGCCGAGTGCTATGATTCTTTCAGGTCAGTGGTGTATAATACATGCTTACTCAATATTCCTACTATTAAAAGTAAGCCCTATAAACTCCCCTGGTATACTAAAGGGCTAAAAAAAGTTAAAAACCTTAGAAACAAATATTATAAGAAGTTTAGATTAACTAATAACCAAGTTTTCTATGAAAAATATCGCCAATATCTGAAGGAATTTAACTGTTTGGATAAATTCTTGTATAGAAACTATATTCTTAGGTTCGAAATCAATATTAAGTCTGATCCGAAGGCCTTCTGGAACTTCATCAAGTCGAAAAAAGCGTGTTCCACAATTCCATCATCAGTCGTTTTCAACGGAAAATCTGCATGTTCTCCACATGATGCTGCAAACCTCTTTGCAGATTTTTTTAAATCCAATTTTATTTCAGATGACGATTTTTCTATCAATAATCAAACATTTAAATTGAATTCCGCACTCAGTTTTGGTTCGGTTGCACTTACTTCTGATGATATCTTAAAAGGAATTTCCAAGCTCAAAAACTCAACGCAAACGGACTTTGATGGTCTCTCGGCTCTTTTATTAAAAAGTTGTCCCGCTCTGGTACTTCCGTTGAAAATAATCTTCAATAAATCTTTGTATTTTGGGAAATTCATTGATGCCTGGAAACTGGCTTCAATAACCCCTATATTTAAGAATGGCAACAAGAATGATGTTAGCAATTATAGACCTATTTCGAAACTCACAAATGTATCTAAGCTCTTTGAAATTGTCGTCAAAGATAAAATGTATTTCTCAGTTAAGAGTTTAATTAGCCAAAATCAACATGGGTTTGTAACGGGTCGTTCCACAGTTACAAATCTGGCAGTCTTTAGCGAATATTGCATCTCAGCATTTTCTTCAGGATGTCAAGTTGATTGCATCTACACCGACTTTTCGAAAGCCTTCGACAAAGTTTCGCACATGGTGTTGATTGACAAACTCGCATGCCTTGGCTTCCACTCAACCTTTCTGCAATGGCTCAAGTCATACTTGTATCGACGACGGTGTGTTGTAACTGTGGATAACGCGCAATCAGAACCTTTTTTCGCTACTTCCGGTGTTCCACAAGGTAGTGTTCTAGGTCCCTTGCTTTTTATATTATTTATAAATGACATCGGTTCCTGCTTTTCTTTTGCTAATTTTCTTTTATATGCAGATGACTTGAAGATTTATTCAATTGTTAAGAATTCTTCTGACATGAAAAAGCTCCAATCCGAGTTGGATAACTTTTATTTGTGGTGCTTAAGATCTCATCTTTCATTAAATATTAACAAATGCTTTTATGTATCATTTTCAAAATCGCGAAATTTATTAATAACTCGGTATAGTTTATCTGAGTGTAGTCTGCAGTCAGTTAACGAAATCAAGGACCTTGGTGTTATCTTTGACAGCAAATTTTCATTTAGCAGCCATATTAATTTTATTATATCGAAAGCATATGCTATGCTTGGCTTTGTGCGGCGGAATAGCACTGAATTTTCCGATCCGTACACTTTAAAACTGCTATATACCTCTTTCGTACGTTCTCACCTGGAGTATGCAACAATAATCTGGCGTCCGTTCCACCAGTTCCATATCAATAGGATTGAACGCGTTCAGAGAGTATTTCTCAAATTTGCCTTACGATCACTACGCTTTTCTGAGCCCATACCCTCATATAATGCGCGCTCATCGCTGCTCAATCTAAAATCGTTAGATAAAAGAAGGTCAACTTTGTCTCTAACTTTCATTTTTTGCATTATCCAAGGATCTTGTGACTGTCCGCAGCTTTTGGGTAGAATAAATTTTAATGTACCGAGGAGGTATCTGCGTGCTTCCCTGCCTTTTTATGCTGAAAATTTCAGAACGAATTATGCCCGTAATGCACCCATCGGCCGTGCAATTTGCGAATTTAACCAGATCTCAACTTTTATCGACCTTGATTTTTCTCTACCTAAGTCAATTTTTATCAATATTCTTAACTTGATGCCCTAGTTTAAGCTCGATTGTTAAATAGTCTGTAAGAAATTATGCTTTCATAGACTGGTTGTTAAATAAATAAACTGCTTGCAGTGCCTTCACCATTTCTCGTTTTTCCTCCACTGGCACATCATTTTTCAAAACCGCATTGGATACCACTGCATCAGTTTGGGCGTACTCAATTACATTTTGTAAAAATTTTAAATCTTGCATTGGAGCCTTAATGGGATTTGTGCACTGGTACCAAGCTTTCATATAAAGGCGAATGAGGAAAATGCAAATATCTCGTAAACTAATAAATTCTCTTGGCGTCAGTTTGAACTGTTCTCGAAAAAGAAATATCTTCAGGCAATAAATAGCTTTCGACATAAACCGCGCATGGGATGTTGGACCGCATGTTCGAAAATCACCACTAGTACCACCTAGAAAAGCAAATGCTAGCTGAAGCAGCTCCTTGTAATCCCCGCGAATCTGGACTTTCTGAAGCTCGTACGTACAAAAGTGCTTTGTCTTCCCACTGCAGCATAGTATATTTTATTTAAAAGAAAACATTCGACATTTGCTATTTTGTTTGTCCGTAAACTATAGGCTTAAGTTGTTCTTTAAAATGTCCACAGATATATATGTATATTTCTTCCTGGAAAATTGTATTCTTTATCCTGTAGAAACTTTATGTTATTTTTCTCTCCCCTTTTTTATAAATTTTTTTGCAGTTTTTTCGTATTAAACCGCCAAGCCGTGATAATTCGTAACAATTGTTCCAAACTATTGCTTAATAAACAAGCGGTTATTAGACATTCTTTTGAGCGTAGTATTACTTGAAAATAAGGATCACAATATAAATACATAATACATTTAATAAGTACCATTGTTTCAGTTTTACAAGTATAAATGTATCCCGCAGAAACTTCCAAACCGTATCTAAAAATCAAATGTTATTTTGCTATCTCAATTTATCTTATTTTATCAACTTTTTTGCTAGCCAAAACATGATAATTTGTAACAATTGTTAAAAAATATTTAAAACTATTGCTTAATGAAACAAACCTATTGTCAGCTGTTTTTCTAATTGCGATGTGCATAACATGCCACTGGAAATGATATTTTAATTTATTTTACAATCAAATGTGCTGTACAGTATCGATACGTTGCTTGAATCCAATGTCATTTACTAAATTTGCTATAACTTTTCTATTTTCAAATCGATTTGCAAAAAATTTGGATCTATATACTTTGAAATCAAATAAGCTTTAACATAGCATAAAAATAAGAACAAAAAGTTTGCAGCTTTTAGGTGTAATTCACAGTAGAATAACGATGCGACTTAAAATTGAGTCCGATTTCACTAATAAATTGGCAGATAACTCTTAAACTGATAATTTGATTGCAAAACATTGTATAGCAGGTTCATAGGGATTTCAAAGATCTTTAATCTGGTGGAGATCTTTTTGTGGTGTGATAATCACAACCGGATATTTTTGGAAAAAATTGAAAATGCTGTTTTCTCAATTTGAAAAAAACGATAATTTCGCAAATTCATAAAATCTATTCTACTTTTTAAATTTTTGACCTCATATTCAGATTGTGTAGGTTATTTTACATGGCAAATGACTATAAAATTCACGACTTTCAACTAGTTTGCTAAATTTTTTTTTCCCAGAATGCATGTGGTTTTCTAAATTTTCAAATGCAACGCGCAAGTACTTAGAGTTATCATATTCGAATAAAATTTTGCACAGCTTATTTTTAGACCAAAAGACATCTTTTTGAGCCCGGCAAACTGTATATTTAAGAAAATAGTTAAAATAACGAACGGTCTAATGTACATACATATGTACATACATATTTACAAGCAATTGTAAAATTTAAGTTTACTTACCATTGAAAATGATTCCAATATCTCAGCGTTGTTTACTGCATTGAATCCAATTATTTTGTGGACAGCATCAAAATGTTTCCAAAGAGATGGACTACCACCAGACGGTCCAACTTTTTTCTTTTCTTCTCTGCAATTTTTCATATACATATAATTAATGTGAAAAATTATTAAATGAAAAATACCATACCTATATCTTTGGGTCATGTTACAAACTTTAACATGGACCTCCTTTGCCGTAAATTTTGAGGCCATTTGTATGGATATATCTACATATATGTGCAGATTGCGTTTAGCGCGTCGTAAGTCAGCGGCACGTTCGGCCCACAAATCCAGGAGCACTTTTTCGTCACTGGTGCTCCAAATGCTACGTTTTTTCTCGCTCGACATCTGGAATTATATGATATGCATTTTGTTAATATATTTGTACTTATTTTTAACAAATTTATTAAAACAACTTACGTCTGATTTGTTTTTCTTTTGGCTTCGCTTTTAATAAATTTCGTGCTGTCAATCACTAGCACCATTCACAATAGACAAAATATGTCAATTTTGCGCGGTTTTGCCAAATGCAAATTGGAAAATCCAGCATAAATTCTCATTTATTTCGTGCATTTGCAATGAGCCAATAGGAACTTGGGAAGAAATTATGCACGAGTTAAAGCAAATAAAGGCTACTAATGCAAATAGTCCCATCCATCTGTCTACCGTATTATGCAAAGAATAATAAATACAATAATTATCCGTCATTCGAATAATGAAAAATAAAATAAGTAATATGCGTAATGAAAAGCAAAGAGAATTCAACAGACTCAGTGATTATAGAAATTTTGCGGTTGTTCACACCTGCCAGGTTGTCAGGTTATCTGGTTAAAAATTATTATTCTGTAGTGTATTTTATTTTTGTAAACCGAATAAAAAAATATAACCACAAAACCAGAGAACCTGATAACCAGGCAAGCGTGTACAACCACAACATTTTGCAAGCGAAAATTTGGTTGTTATTTTTTTATAAGAATACGGATCATGCTTCAAACAAATCAAATAAACTAAGGTTTCAAGCGGTATACAAAATTATTGAAAATTCAACGAATTTTCATTAAAATTTTCAACTTTTTATTCAGAAATAAAAAAAAATTCAAGTACGCAGTTTTCTAGTCCATTAAATTTTAGTATGAGTGTGGAAATGAAGTGGCTAAGAAATCACGTTGATTTTTAATATTTTTTTTTTACGCTTCTACGCATTTTCCTCCAGATAAAAATTACCAAATAAATTTTAGCTTGCAAAATATTGTTAATAAATAAAAAATGAATGGTGTACGCAGACTTCTTCTGCTAGGTGTATGTCCATATCTGTAACCAAATATCTATAAAATAAATTTAACTTAAATGCATAGCGGCTGATTTATACTGTACTACATGTGCATACTAGGGATGTTGCGACATCCGCGGATGCGAATGCGGATGTCGTGTATTTTTAAGAAATAATATAGGTGGGTAAATTAGGTGACTTAGGTAAATAAAAAATGGAAGGGTTAGTAATTTTTAATAATCTGCCTTATCGTGAGTTTCGCCCGAAAATTTGTATTCCGCCCATAGTAAATACATGAAAACCAAAAGTGAAAAGTGAACCGGTTCGGGAAAAATGAAACTCATGATAATACTGAATTTGTTTTTAGTACTTGAATTTAAAAATTGGAACGTTGTATTTAATAAAAACTTTTTAAAGGGTCGTAAATCAAACTTGCTCGCTCTAGGCGACAAACTTGAAAAACTTGAAACTTGACAAAATTGTAAATTCATTTCGATGCCGAAATGTCGGAATATTAATAAAGACTTTCTGCTTGATGTATATATATAAATGATTAGCATGTCTGTCTGTGCGTCCGCACTTGGTCACTTACAGCTGCGGTCAATAAGATAGCAACAAACTTCATAGTTATATTTTTTGCAACTTATGTTTATTTATATATTTTTAGTAATTATCATTTAAAATCTGGTTAGTTCTGTAAGAGAAACCACATAAATAAAAGTTTTACAGCTTGCACAAAGTGCACACAAATTAATCAGACTTGAAAAAAGTCCATCAAAATTTCAAACTTCTTATTCAGAAGAGAAGATTCTGTTAGTGGAAGAGAGGATACAAGACCGTATTGGAGCGGTTTGTACTCAGCTGTTAGATGATATTGGTGCTTTTGAGCGTAAGTTTACAGCTAAGCTGCAGGAGAGCATTGGGGCAATTGCTGATCGAATTGATAAAGTTGAGCGTAAGTGCAGTAAACTTGAAGAAGATTCATCCCTCTGGGGAGATAAATTCGTTAAGAGAGGAGTTGGAGGCACTGAAGAAGGAGAAAGCAACTGCTGTTCACCGCACTACTGATGCTGTTGTGTTTGGTTTGCCGTTTGCAAAAGAAGAGAACCTGAGGCAGATTTTTGACGGTGTGTGTAAGTATATTGATTTTTCACCTCCGGCTGTTTGTGACATCTTTCGCACCAAGCATACAGCTGAACGGCCCAATAGTGCGGTGATTGTTAAATTTCACTCACTGACTGACCGATCACGTACTTTATCTGCATTCTCCCAGTATCGGAAAAAGCATCAATCCCCTGTTCCGGTTAAAGTAGCAGGCACTGACTGCAACTTTTTGATTTACGAAAGCCTATCTACTGAAAACAGAAAGACTCTGCAAGCTGCAATAAAGCTCAGAAAGCACAAAAAGCTTCATAGTGCTTTCTCGCGAGGAGGGGAGGTTTACATTCGTGTATCCGCTGGTAGTGAACCTGTTGCTGTACGTAACAGCAGTGAGCTGGATAAATTAATAAGCCATACTTAACATATATTTATTTACCTATGCATACATATGTACCTTTCTTCTTACATCTATAGTTAGCAGATTAATTTCGACTTGTTTTTGTTTTTTGTCTCTCCGACCAGTGTAAAGTTTGTTTATAACCACTTTATTTATTACTTATTTATTTTATTTTCTTTTTGTTTTTAATGTGCATATGTTGGCCAACAGCTCTAATAGTAATCTAAATCAAACAGTCCTGGTAAATGTGCTCTGCAAGCATGCCGGTGGCTTTAATGTCGTTCATTTTAACGCTCGCAGCTTGAATACTGATAAACTTGATTGTATTAGAACCATTTTTGAACATTCTCCTGTTGACGTTGTTTGTGTATCGGAGACCTGGTTTAATGTAGATATTCCTGATTATTGCTATTCCATCTCTAACTATAATTTATTGCGTCATGACCGCTTAGGTAGAAAAGGTGGTGGAGTGGCCGTGTATTGCAGAAGTAGCCACAATATTAAAATCGTTAGTTGCTCTACCACATCCGAGATTGAGTTTCTGACTGTCGTGATAACGGACAGGTGCACAAAACTTTTGCTCTCATGCGTATATAACCCTAATAAGAATATCCCCCCGCGGACTTTTTTCGATGATCTTTCTACGCATCTTCTTGATTATGACCGCTACATTGTTTGTGGAGATTTCAATATTAACCTCCTTAGACCTGACTCCCTGTCAAATAACTTTTTAGATTCAATTGCTTCTGTTGGTGTGTCTGTAGTTAATACCTGTATGCCTACGCGGTTTTCATGTAATGTTCGTCCTAGTCTGCTTCATATTTTCTTTGTCCAACCTACTACAACAGCACTTCTTTTCGACCAAATATCATTCGTATCTGATCATGATCTAATTTTTTGTCCGTTTGATTTTAGGTTAAATTCCAATTTAGATATACCAACCCAATTTTATTACCGTGACTATAATGCTATTAACCAAGACACATTGTTTTCTGACTTAAGTCGGTTCCACTGGAACTCTTGTTGGCTGTTGGTTACTGCTGAGGAAAAGCTAGATTTTTTAGTGGGTAACATTTTGTACTTCTTTAATAAGCACGTACCTATCCGCCAGTGTACTTATAAATCACTCTCGTGCCCTTGGTTTAATCGTGAAGTTAGACTGGCGGTTAAAAAGCGCAATATTTCCTACAACGCATGGAAAAAGAGGCCGACTGAGGACAATTGGAATCCTTATAAGCGAGCTCGGAACTTTGCGTCTGCTACTGTACGTTTAGCCAAAAAAAACTACTTCAGCTCAAAGCTCAATGCTGCGCTACCTCCGAAACAGCTCTGGACGAACTTAAAAAGCTTGGCGTGCGGTCGGTCTCTGAAGTCCCCTCTCCACTTGATCCAAACGACCTCGATAATTTTTTTGCTTCATGTAGCTCTTTGTCTGGTAGTGCGCCAGATTCAAAAATCATATATCCGGATGTTAGTTATCTTGAAACTTTTCAATTTAGCTCTGTTACCGAGGAGGAGGTAGCCAGTTGTGTCTACCGTGTTAAATCAATTGCCGTCGGGAATGATGAGCTCCCGATAAAGTTTGTCAAACTCATTTTACCTCATATACTCTGCTGCTTTACACATATAATCAATCATTGCTTGACAACTTCATCTTTTCCTTCCTCGTGGAAAGTAGCAATCGTCACGCCGGTAGCCAAGAAATCAGGCGCTTCTCTGATTTCTGACTTTAGGCCCATTAGTATACTAACAGGTATTTTTAAGGTGCTCGAGGTGCTAACAGCACATCAAATATCCAACTTTATCTCCTCAAATAAGCTACTGAGTCCCCTGCAGTCTGGTTTCAGAGCTGGCTACTTGTGCTCTAAGGCGGTCACGAAGGTTTTAGACTACATACGCGATCCATTTGATCAAGGTCTCCTAACGTTACTTTGTCTACTCGATTTTTCCAAGACTTTGGATTCCGCTAACCACAATTTGTTATGCGAAAAACTAGTTAAATACTTTAGATTTAGTGATACTGCAGCTAAACTTATAAAGAGCTATTTGAGTGAAAGGTTTCAGAAAGTAAAAGTCGGAAACAACTTTTCTACACTTGTGCAGATGTACTCAGGTGTACCACAGAGGTCCATCTTGGGTCCTCTGTTGTTTAGTATTTTTATAAATGATATATTCACCACCTGCTCCCATGCTCGCTTGCATGCTTATGCCGATGATGTGCAACTGTATCTCTCTATTATGTTTGAATTAATTCAGGATGTCTGTAATAAACTTAATGACGATCTAAACTCTATTCTTGCCTGGTCAACGAACAACCTTATTTCTCTTAATGCCCAGAAGTCCTGCGTTCTCCCTATCTATAAAGATAAGATATCGGTATCTCTGATTCCCACCTTACTTATTGGTACTGATCAGCTTAAAGTTGTCGAGAAAGTAAAAAACCTAGGGTTCATTATTAACTCAAAACTCGGGTGTGATGATCACATAAATGAAGTTGTTAGCAAAATCTTGTATACACTACGTTGTCTAAGAGTAACATCTGCCTATGTACCGTTGGATACGAAAAGGAAGTTGGTCACAAGCTTAATTGTTCCTTATATTACGTACTTCGAAATTGTTTATAGTAAGTTAGATTCACACTCCCTTAATAAATTGAACATTGCCTTCAACTCTGCCACAAGATATGTATATGGTTTAAAGAAGTTTGATCACCTTTCATCTATGAGAAACTATTTACTTGGCTGTGATTTGCATATAATTATTTAAAAGCGCGTAATTGTATTTTTATGTTTAAACTTATTATAACTGAGAAACCGGAATACCTTTATAATAAACTTCACTTTTCGAAAAGTACACGTTGCTTTAACCTTATTTTACCAAAATTCAATTACTTATGCACTTCAAGACTGTTTTTTATAAACGCGGTAAGACTATGGAACTCCCTTCCATTGTCATTAAAGAACTCCTTACATAAGGGTAATTTCAAAAACCTCATACTCAAGTTTTTCTCTAACAATTGTGATAATAAATAGTGGTTATAAACGTACTCGTACTTAATCTTTGGATATGTAATTTTATTTTATTTTTTATTTTTACTTCTGTTTTATTTTTCTATCCACTCGTATATGTATATCTAAAGTAAGACTAAATATCTGCTTTTGTTAACTTTTTTTTTCTATGTATTTTAATACGCAATTATATTCATACTCTATTTTTTGTATTATTGTACAAGAAAAGATATCTCCTTAATGCACTAATGTGTACTCAATAATAATAATAATAATAATAACATGTGAAAAAAATCTATTTTTATATGGAAGAAAATGCACAACTCCCTCAAGAAAAAAATTCTGAAAAATGAACGGTAATTTTTAGGGACCTGTTATTTGCATTTTATTTTACAAACTTGAATGCGCTACAAAACCGCATATGCATATTTATGCGGTATAAATAAACACAAGTTGCAAAAATATAACGTTGAATTTTGTTACTATCTAATTGACCGCAGCTGTATGTAAACGTAACTTAGCGCTTCTCGACTTGTTTATGTTATGATTGGTCAAGCGGTCTAGGACGCAATTATATGTAATTTAATTGTATACATTAATTTTCCCGAAATCTACTCAAACAATCACTTGCAGTTTGATAAACTAGTTGCCAATGAAAAACAGTTCAAGGAGAATTTTCATATGGATGTATGTAGTTGCAACGAGTTGTATAATCTGGTTCATCCTCAACTGCAACATAAAAGCGAACAAGGCCAAACGATGAAATTTCACGAAAGCAAAAGCTGGCTGTCGTGTTGGAGTAAGTCCATGCCCTTAATTTAACTTAACAATTGCTATGTTAATTTATTACATCTTATTTTATTTAATAAGGTACTTTGCTTGTGGAACACTTCAACGGCATGTTGCGTCTGTTTACCGTAGAAGCAAACAACACTTTGGAATCATTTTAACCGAAGTTTGCGACGCCATTATTTGTGCGTTAGGCAAAGAAATTCCACCGCTAACATCTGCAGAAATTCAACGTATTGGATACACATTTAACAAGTGGATTTTTCCCCAATTGTGGAGGTGCCATCGATGGCACGCATGTTGCCATTAAGTGTCCACGAAATTCTGGAAGCCTTTTTTATAATTATAAGGTATACATTTAGAGCAGACATGGGCACTTTTTTGCCCGCGCAGTAGCGAAAGTGCGAGCGCGGGCTGGAGAAAGGTAAAAACAGTTTACGGGAGGAAGGGTATGAAAAGTTGCGAAAAAATTATTTATACCCCACCGACATCATGTTCATCGCAGTACGGCTGCGGTAATACTGACTTTGTGTACCAAACAAAGAGCATACATTTGCCTCATATACACAATAAGCCATCGTTCGGACTTCCCTCCGATAGGAGTAGATTTGTTCCGTTTTGTCGAAAAAATTTGAAACCTAGTCCTCTACTTCGCTCAACTGAAAATCTGATCCGTTTTGTTGCATCATCAAATTTACTCTTCAAATAGAAAGGAGGTGGGGTTTTTGGGACGTTAGCGTAAGCAGTTCCAGAGATAAGCTATATGAGAAGTTCAATTTGTATGGAAGGAAGGAGCCACGCCCCCTTTCCCAATGCATTTGTAATATATGCATCAGTTCTTAGTTTCAGTTCCCCAGCGTAATTGGTTTTAGAGATATATCCCGAGCTACATACCGAGTAAATTTTTGGTCAGAATATTTATTTTGAAGGTGTTGCCAAATATGAACCAAGTCGATGCAGCCGTTTAGTAGTTTAGTGAAGTATATTGTAAAGAGAACTGTATGAAATTGTAAAACGTGACGTCTCAGATTTCTTAATTTTTTGGCAGCAACAACGAAAAGTTTTATTTTTTTTAGCGAAAAACCTTCCACACAGAAATAAGAAAAAATTAAGTTTGTGGTTCTATGAAGGCGAAATTTTGAGAACGGTCCGTTGCTAACTCTAAATATAATCAACGACTCACTGGAAAAAGTTAATACGTTCAAATAAATACCTAGGAATAATGATCGACGATAAACTAAAACAAAAAAAAAAAAAATGGATTCTATATTTTCAATTAGAGCTCTAGCAATATGTACATCGGTGAAAACTGCATTTAATTCCATACATTTTTTTTTCGTGATACGCTTACAAACATACCGACAAACATACCAAAATTTTATATTTGGCTTCTGTTGATCTAATAAACCCCCTATTAATTTTTCTTTAACATCTATTATGTACAGATATTGGCCTGTTGCAATTTTATTATTCTCAAATACTCTCGTTTGATACCCATATGGCAACACTTAGTTTTATATTATAAATTTAACTGAATTAAAGTTTTCGAATAAGTGGCAACCCGCTTCAAGAATATTTTCAAAAGTAAGCTTTCTTATCCTCTTTAGTTTAATATTCGTATTGCAATATTTCATTTATTTAACAAATTTGAATGAATACAATTTTTCAATCAGTTGGCAAATCCCCTAAAAATATTCTCAGCATTAAAATTTCCTAGCCTCTTTAGTTTGATGCCAATAATGCAATATTTAATTTATGCTATCAATTAAATTAAATTAAAGTTTTCAAATAGGTGGCAACCTTCCACAAAAATATTTTCAGCTGTAAGCCTTTGTAAATTTCTTTCTTTTGACAGCCATATTGCAGTATTCACTTTACCGTATCAATTGACCTAAACTGAAATTTTAAACACAGGTGGCAACTCTCCAATTTTTTTCTTCAATTGGAAGCTAGATCTCTAGCGATACATCGGTGAAAACTCCATTCAATTGCATGTTTTCGACTGATGCGCGTACAAATATACAGACAGATAGAGATTCAAAAATTCTAAAAATTGTTCATAGGGCTTCTGTAGCTTTAATAAAAACCCACCATATTAATTTTTCTTTAATATCTATAAGGTACAGACATCGACCTGTTACAATTTTATTATATGTATAGATGTAGATATAGATTTCATTTATTTTATCAATTTAATCCAATAAAATTTTTCAAACAGGTGGCAGCCCTCCCTAAAAATATTTTGGGCAATAAAATTTCCTAAACCCCTTCAGTTTGATACCCATATTGCAATATTCAATTTATGTTATAAATTAAAATAAATGTAAATTTTCAAACAGGTGGCAACTCTAAAAAAATATTTTTGGCTGTAAGCCTTCAGTCTCTTTCTTTTGACGCCCATATTGCAAAATTAGTTTTTTCTTATCAATTTACTTAAACTCCAATTTTCAAACAAGTGGCAACTCTCTAATTTTTTTCTTCCTATATTTTAAGTTAGACCTCTAGCAATACACCGGTGGAAACTGCATTCAAATCCATGCATTCGTTTTCGAGTGATGCGCGAACAAACATACAGACAGACAGACAAAATTTCTAAAAAGGGTTGATTTGGCTTCTGGTGCTCTAATAAAGACCCCCCACACTAATTTTTCTTTAATATCTATAATGTACAGACATCGACCTGTTAAAATTTTATTATATGTATAGATTGCCTTGAAAAGGGCACCAAAGAACAAAACAAGCGCAAAACTAAACAATTTTCGCCTTTTAATTCCCTAAACGCACTTAATTTCTTGCGAAAGGCACAAAGTTGGCAACAGTTATATCGATGTCAAATTTGCTCATATACAAGCATGGACAGAGAGTGAGCGCCTGCTTAAAGAGCGTAAGCATCACATGCAAATATATGCGAGAGCGTAACAAAGCGAACGCAAATTCATTCAAACCTAATCATGATTCAATAACTACAGGTTGTAGCAATCGTACAAAAACAAAATTTACCGTTGGTATGAACTCCTTGTGTCATCACCATCTTCTTTATCTATCCATATTCGTATGTATATATATACCCTGCATACCAGGATTTCATAGAATTCTGAAAGGTTTAACAATTTTTTTAAGAATTTTCTTTAAGAAATCGTACAGAAATATCTTTACTAGTTTTTGTCGACCGTTTCATATGTTATTCTTTACAGATTTCTAAAAGGATCGTAACAAATGTCCGACACTCTTAAAGATTTCGGGAGCATTTGTTTGCAGGGTATATATATACGTATATGTGTATGTATACGCGGATACGTAAATAAAGCAAAACAGACGATAATTTGACACAAGCGTGCTCATAAGAAGAAGCATAGCTTCTATCGCTATCACCTGTAATTGATGCGCCTTGAAATGTAATTGGCACACTAACACAATCACGCTTTCAGCTCGCGTTTACTTGTGGTAGTGATTACATCTGCTCATATACACTCCTCGTCATTTGAATTGCACACCCTTTCAATTCCTAGTAATTACAGTTTTCCGTTTGTTTATTTAATATAAATTTTTTGTAAAAATATCGTCACTACATACGAATAAAGGCGCGCTGGTGTTTTGACGGTGAAAAAAAGCGTTTAAAAAATTTTGCGAAAAAAGATGCTTATAAAAAACTTTGGCGAAGTATGTTAGGAGTATTTGACGCTGAAATTTTTTTATGCGTCTTTTTTCGCCGTCAACTTTTGAGCTCGCGCCTTTATTCGTGTCTAGTGACGATATAGCATATTCTACGGGTAAATGCAATTTTAAAATTTTTTACAAACTAAAACTTAAAAGAAAGTTTATTTTCCATTTCTTGGGCAGCATTTTATATGATTTTTTCGTTTTTCTCGAGAGCTGGAAACAGTTCTTAAAAAGGTCAACATAGGAGTGTGCCATCCTAATGATCTGCAGTGAATAAGTTAATAATATGTTTAGAAAAATTTCTGATATGCAGTTTTGTAGCTCATTCAATTATAGTGTAATTAAGTGCAAGTTTGAGGTGACTCTAAAACAGCCCAATTTTTCACATTCATTTATTTTGTATTGACAGTGCTGCGCATTTTATTCCATATAAAAGTTTTGTCGAGCATACTTTGTATGAGAGAAAATGCGCAGCACTATCACCAAAAAAATTGTCAAAAATCACCGCTAGTTTACAGACACTTGAAACTTGCACTTTATTGTACCCTTTGTTGACATTTTTTTATCTCTGTATAAAGTTTTAAAATCGGATGTAATGAATATTAAGTAAACAAAATTAAAAGTGTAAATACTAAAGATTAAAAAGTTGAGCTATTCAAATGACGAGGACTGTATGTGGCGTACGTTTGGGAGAGTGAGCCTTTTTACTCCAGAATGCATGTGCAATGGCTCTCAATGCTATACGTGTATTAGTAAGATTTGTTGCCCCCTTCCCGTTTGCCCATGATTTTCCCCTGATCTAGCCCGCGAAATGGGCTGGCTTGCCCGTACGGGCAAAAAAGGCCATACGGGCAAAAGTGCCCATGTCTGATTTAGAGCAATGGCAAGCATTTTCAGCTTCTTTATAAACTTAGAGTTTTTCTATAACCTTGTTTATACTGACATACACTTGTGGTCAGCTGATTAAGTCATTTTGACTAGTTTTGGATATTTAGGATATACAGTTTTGTAGCTCATTAAATTTGGCTGAAGGTGTTGTGCACTTTCTTCCATATAAAATATGCTCGACAATTTCCTTTGTATAGGAGAAAATGCCTAGCATCATCAGCAAAAAAAAATATTAAAAATTAACGCGATTTTCTAGCGTCTTGAAATTCGCACTTTAACCTACTAATATAAAAATACCTAAAACTAATCAGAATGTCACTTGATTTTGTCAATTTTATTGAGGCATGTTAATATTTATTTCAATAGTGGTTTTGAGCTTTGTTTACTTTTGAATACGCTATAAAGATACAGGTATAAATGCTTGGAAGAAATGTGTGTCGGGCCAAGTCGATTTTTTGTTAATGCGGTTCTTGCGTAGGTATAAACAAGGTGTATTTTTTTTTAATTATTAGAGATTCTTCAGCTTGGTACTAATGGCTGCAGCAGATGGTGACTACAAGTTTACCTACTTGGACATCGGGGAATACGGAAGCGAAGGAGATGCATCGAAAATGCATTTGGAATATTGTGCTCGAAATTCAACTGCCTCTCCAGAAAAATGCAGTCAATGCGAAAGGCCGTGTTTTTTCTCGCTCCGTGTTTATCTAATTTAAAAGTTAATTTCATTATTCTTCTTGGCGATGCCACTGCCTAGAAGTGCTATCTGCTCGGATTGAAATAATAATAATAATATCCCAACGGTTTTTACCCTCCATTCCCGCCCATCCGCACGAGGGGCGCAGTCCGCATGACGTACGGAACCAATATTTTAAATTTTTTGTGCCGAGTCACGATAGGCAGGAGTTTGTTAAGTGTCGAGATCTACAGCTACAGAACTAAATTCATCAGCTGATTTTATGTATTTATGTCAATAATTCACTTATTGAGAGAGGAGAGTATCGCTTTCTTAATGCTGAAAAGCGGATCTGATATATCAAACGTGCTGGAATGAGAGTTAAAATCCTGGCATAAGCAACGGAGTGGGTCGTGCAATTCAAAATTGGTTTTACAAGCTTTCAGAAATATGGGACAAAAGTGTCTCGATACGCGTGAGGGAACATTAAAGCTTACATAGGCCAGAAGAGACTTGAAATTGAGCCTGTCAGTAATTTAACCATAAAAATTATACCAAGCATTTCCCTGCGACTGGCAAGTGTAGGAAGGTTAATAAGTTTTAAGCGACTCGTATAAGGTGGAAGACTATATTGAGAATCCCATCGGAAATTTCTTAAAGCAAAAAGTAGGAATTGTTTTTGAATTGATTCTATCTTGCCTGAGTAAATTTGATACCTTGGATTCCAAACCACCGAGCCGTATTCCAGAATCGGCCTAACTAATGTTGTAAACAGGGTTTTAGTGATATAAGGGTCACTAAATTCTTTTGACCATCGTTTCACAAATGCAAGTACACCTTTAGCCTTGTTGACTGTCACATTAATGTGAGGATTAAAATTAAGCTTAGGATCCATTGTGATACCAAGGTCCACAAAATTGTATACCTGTTCCAGGTTATGGTTACCTATTATATAAGAAACTGGCAGAACAGCTCTTCGCGAGAAGCACATTACTTTACATTTCTTAAGATTTAGAGGCATAAGATTTACTTTACACCAGTAAGCCATGCTGTTTAAGTCTGATTGTAGCAAAGACCTTTCTTCAATTGAAACGTACGATTTATAAAGTTTTACATCATCTGCATACATTAAAATTTTGGAGAATTTTATATCTGTAGAAATATCGTTTATAAAAAGCAAGAACAGAATCGGGCCTAGGTGGCTACCCTGAGGGACTCCTGAAGTAACATCAATGACGTCAGAGATAGTATTTCTAAACAATACCCTTTGTGATCTATCATAGAGGTATGAAGAGATCCAACGTAGAAAATTAGGTGGAAGACCAAGAAGATCAAGTTTATAGATGAGCAACGAGTGGCACACTTTGTCAAATGCTTTACTGAAATCAGTATATATAACATCAACAGTTTTGCTCTCACTAAATGCTTTTGAGATATAGGATGTTAATTCAAGTAAATTTGTAGAAGTTGATTTGCCCTTGCAAAATCCATGTTGACTGTATGAAATGCTTGAAGTGATAGAATGCGTCAACCGATTTGTTATAATTGCTTCAAATAATTTAGGAATTGCAGAAAGCTTAGCTATGCCCCGGTAGTTCTCCACTGAAGACCTGCTACCGCTTTTATGTAAGGGGGTTATGAACGATTCCTTCCATACAGTTGGAAAAACGCCCTCTTTAAGAGACAAATTAAATAAGGCTGTTAACGGCTCATAGAGATAATCAGCACAATTTCTAAGAAAACAAGTGGGGATCTGGTCAGGACCATAACTAAAAGACTGCTTTAAGGACTTCAGGTAAACTAAAACATCATCGGGAGATATTATAGGGTTATGTATTGAGTTAATTGGACTTAGTTTAAAAGGATAGTCAAAGTATGCTTGGGAGTTAGTGGAATAATTGGATTTAAAAAACTGAGCGAACATGTTAGAAATTGTTTGATTATCACCAGAGACGGTATTTTGATACTTCATGGCGGAAGGAAACCCCCGTACATTTCGCTTGGAGTTTACGAAATCATAAAATGATTTGGGGTTATATATTATACGTCGTTTGATTTTACACAAGTAATCTTTATAACACTTTTTGTTTAATTCAAAGAACTTGTGACGCAAAAGTGAGTATTTTACATAGTATGAGTGTAAGCCGGTTTTTTTGTGTAATCTAAAATAACGTGACTTTCTGTTTTTCAAGTTTCTCAGGTCTTTAGTGAACCATAACTGTGTTTGTTCTTCAGGAACACACATGCGTTGAGGCACATACTTTTCAAATAATCTATGTACAGTACAATTAAAATGTGCAACGCTTTGCTCAACTTTTTCTTCGTATATAGGCCACGACAATTTAGACAATTCTTTATTCAGTTTTTTAAAGTTGGCTTTCGAAAAATCAAAGCGAATATTTGGTTCGTATGTTTGGACATCGCAATTTTGACCATCGTTTATAATTTCGTAAGATATCTCAATAGCAGGGTGGTAGAAATCTTCGGGCAAAACTAGTGGGTCACATTTATTTACAGCCGACTTAGATGCATCATCAACATAAACAAGATCTAATACTTTGCCAAACTTATTGCGAAGTACATTAACTTGATTCAGGCAGAGTTCTGCCATCTCCTCTAAAAATACGTTGTTGCACGCGCTAGACGAGAAAGGTACAATATCATTGTCAATGATGTTCCATGATACATTTGGTAAATTAAAGTCACCCAACACAATCAATGAATCAGAGGGTTTAATCATTGAATTAATTGATTTCAGTAAAGATACATGTTGTGAATACACTGATAAGTCAGATCGGGGAGGAATATAGCATAGAGCTAAGTAAGTAAACCCTCTTCCAACCTGAACACGAATGCATTTGAATTCTGCAGATTCAATGTGTGGAAGACTAACTTCTTCAGATGGTATTGAAGAGTCTACGGCAAAGAGTACGCCACCGCCGACTCTGTCCTCCCAATCTTTCCTGTAGATATGAAAATTATTTGAAAGGATCTCTGAATTAAAAGTGTGAGGTTTGAGCCAAGTTTCAGTCAAAGAAATTATATTATAATTGCATTCAAGGCCATTAAGATATAAATTCGTTAATTTAGTATTTATGCCTCTTACGTTTTGATAATAAATACTTAAAGCAGGTTTAGTAATCAGTTTTTTGGTTCTGTATTCTGACGGGGAATATTTGCTAAATTATTATTTTTGTTGGGCCTATACTCAAATTCACGAACGAAAGCTCCGGAGGGCCAAAAAGAACTACTAAGCAGCATGTCAAAATTTTCTAAATTTACGTCTATTTTAAATGAAGAAATATTTCTTTCATATTTAAAATTAAATTTTCTGATACTTAAGTTGACAGTTTTAACTTTGGACGAGATGTAAAACTTTATATCGTCCTCGGAAGTATCCCTCGAAAATCTAGATACAAATATAGACTTCTTTAGGGGAACCACAACCAGTCTCCTAGTATCAGACTCGATTACCGGCGGACGGGGTTGAGTAACTGAGTTACTAGTTGAGGGTAGAGTAAGCGTTGGAAGATTGGATGGCGGTGCCACAACTTCAACGGGGGACGGGGAAGATACTGCAGAGTCGTTATTATTATTAGAAGCAGACTTTGATATATGTTCTTTTGAGGAAGATAACTCCGTTGTCTGTGGACATGGAGAAGAAAGATTAATTAAGTCATTCGGAAGAGTGTTCTGACGTGGAACGGTCCTTTCATTAGGCGGACTATGAAGACGCTTACGTTTTGACACACGAATGTCCTTCATAGATTGTACGGTATCTAAGCATTTAAAAGATTTAAATACATTTTCGTAATGTTTAAATTTTTCGGTCAGTACCGACAACTCTCTCCCTACCTCAGAAAACCCATTTCTGGTTTGCCTAAACAACTTAAAGAGATCAACTTCGGTTGACCTGCACTTTAAGCAAGACCAGCGAAGACCTTTGCCATCATTAATAGCGTCCAGAATTCTTCCTGTCAAACCAGCACATTTTAGATGGCAAATACCATCACAGAGCCAGCACGATAAGTAGCGTTCAGATTCGCTTTTGATTTGGCAGTTATCAAGATCACACTTCATATTGAAAGATTTAATAACACTTATGTTAATAAAAAGACAAGCAAAATAAGTTTAACACAACACACACAACAATTCAGGAGCTGATGTATTTAGCTTAAAAATATATGTAGCGAACAGTTTGAGTATCACTGTAATGTGACACTTAATAAACGCAGCGCAAACAGCTGTGACAAGAAATACTAAACGAAGTAAACAAAAAGAGCAAAAAGAAATGTGCAAAAATAGAAACGATCTCAGTTAACTACAAAGGAATAACAACAACAATGATAACAACAAATGACTCGGCAAGATTAGATGTAAGCTAGTGAAATTTAAATAAATTTAATAAAAACCACAAAAATGACAAAACTTTCACTTAGCTTCAGTTACTATCACACTAAGATGCTCGTAGGCACTTTTTATAGCAACTTTTACTCAAAATTAGCACAATAAACTTTGCAAAATACAAAGACCAATCAAGGCACAAAATAAGTAGAACTTCACAGCTTGACGTTTGCGAATGAATAATAATTAATAAACCCATAAAGTCTGAACCTGACATTACGTGCAAAATTTGCAAAGATAGTTTTCATACAATATGTGCAAATATCCAATTAAATGTGATTTCGGAAATTTTCGCGGAAAATAAGAACATTGTCTTTGTTTGCAATAACGGCTTACGTGTCTCATCGAACTTAATAGCAACGAGCACTCATTTATCTAAAGAACTCAATGTGCTAAAATGTAAATTTGCTGAATTCTCGTGCAATAACAACTCGCAAATAAATGCTGCTAATGATGAGAGATGCTCACGCGTCAGTAAAAATGCGCCTAATGCAAAATCTAAAAACAATGCCTACAATCTACGTTCTCAAAAATGTGTTTCTAATAATTCTAACAACAAAGTTCAGTCAGCTGGCTCAATTCGCGAATCTCCAGTTATCCCATCAGTCACTGTGACTGGGGAGCCTAATGCTGTTGTTGCGCCCACTGCTGTTCCTCTTTATTCTCCGTCTTCTGCTCAAATGACTGCTGCTGCTGGTGAGCCGAATGAGACTGCTTCCGTTGCCGCTCTGCTTATTAAATCTGTTGATGGAATTGTACGTCATGATTCTGCTAATGTCGACGCTGAAAACTCTGGCAACGATCCCACCAATTTGACTACTGTATGTAGCATGAAAGATAATGAGATTGGTTCTGCTTCCGCCCCGCTTTCTGCGTCTATCGATGGACGAGTACGTCGTGACTCTGCCAACGTCGCCGCCGAAGCTGCTCAAGACTCTGCTCCCACCGACTGGATTACTGTGCGCAACAAGAAAGTATCTAAGTTTAAAAATGCAGTTTTTGGTCAGAATATGTAAACTGAACTAGATGTTAATCTTAATAAAAAGAGGTTGCATATTTCTTCGTTTAAAACCTCTGTCAACGAAGAGGATATAATTGCCTATGTTGTTAAACATTCTGGCATTTCCAGTAATTGTTTGTGATGCTATAAACTTGTTAAAAAAGAAGATTCCCTGGAAAATTTGAAGAGTATAAACTTTAAACTCGCCGTTTCCTCAGTTTTCTTCAACAAGCCATTTGTAACGGACTTTCCGGAGTGCTGGGCGTAGCTCTCGGTTGTCCAGGGTCCTGTAAGGAGTAAACACCCTATCTCCTCAAGAAATTAGAACACACTCGCTTCTCGTTTATAGCCTCTTTATTTGCTTATTTATTAATCAACATTTGTGTTGCACCCTGTACTTTGGTGGCTTCCTTCTCAGAGCCCTTGACAAGAACCAAGGAAGAGTGAAGTTTGGGTCGAGACGAAAAGATGACTTGGACGTTATAGTTTGCCTCAACCAACTTGACATAAGAAGTCTCATGATCGGGCTGGGGACGCCCTGGTGCCAAGACTGGCAATTCGAATGAGATAAGCAGTGGCGTTGAGAGACGAACCAAAGCACGTGCACGCTCAACACCCTCCAAAGAGCCGCACAAAGACACTTGATTGGATTTCTCGGTTGGGTTGGAAAGATTCGGATCGGGAAAATGGATATGCGTTGCAGTATCCTCCATAATACGCTTTATATTATTGCCACCGCGTCCAATAATATATGAATGATCTGTGTAAGATACATCCATTTTCATGATGACGCGAGTGCCTCTTGAGTCCAAATTCGCAAGAACACGCTCCTTGGCCTTTTTGTACTTCTTCGATGCGTCCAACGATTCGCACATGTGGATACTTTTTGCTTTTAGCGCCAATTTTGAGGCGGCACGGCCAACTAACATAAGTCTCAGTAGATTTCATAACACTCTCAAAAAAATACTCAGCGCCATTCATCCCCTCAATCGCGCTGTCCTCCTTTAGCATCTGCTCCAACTTTTGACGATCCACCTTGAAACGCTCCGTGTGCAAGTCATCCGGATTGGCTACACCCAACTTCAATGCAATCGCTCGTATATCGCTCCAATCGCTATCCGCAGACGAGATTTCGCTTTGCGTTTCACTTGGTGCTCCACTAAATGGTGCGCCCAACGAGTGAGCTGCACTTGAAGTAGCCGGTGCAACGGTAGTCACCCCTCCAGCGGCCGTGGAGTAAATTAGCTGGTTTATTTGCGCACAGGACAGCATTATTCCCGTTGTTGCTATTCTTTAATTGTTTGTGATTTTAGTTAAAAGGTGAACTTTACACAATCGGTATACAACTTTGTGTGGTCGTTAGCGAAATTTCGTATTGTCCGCTCTGAGAGATCGGCTCCGTTAGCTCGTCGTTTGGGAGTTTAAGTTATTTAGTTGGTGTTTAAAAGGAGTGAAGTGGTTTACAGATTTTGCGCTTTTATTTCTGGTGCAGTTAACCTTCAAAATGGCGATCGCAATGCGGTAACCATGTGATGTGTCCTCATAAGTTTATATGCACGAAATTGCAACTTAGCACATGCTCCTTTAACGAAATTCTTATTAAATTCCGAGAGTTTAGCGCCCACGCCAGGATGGTCACTAAAAAAATAGCTCTTATATAAAAAACCTGCTTTTGGCTATTAAAATTGCAAAGCACTTCACACTCAGTAATACTACTAATTCTACTAATAATAATAATCGTAATAAGAAGAGGAGTAACACCGCAATGGCAACCCGAAATCTACTCCAGTTCACATCAACGCTACAAAACTCCCTTTTGGATAGTCAGCAACCCCGACACCAAACTACAGCTGTACGAGGATGACAAATAAACAAATAAAAACAAAATATGCAATGTGAAAATGAAACGGCAGCAAAATTACCGAAATTTTGCTGGAAAAGTGCCGGAAAACCAGGAAGATACAGTTGGTCGCGCAATGGCCACTGTCGGTAATAAAAAGGATGTGCCGCGGGCGCCAAGGCATAAGTTCGCGAAAAGATGGAGCAACAGCAGCAGCAACAGGCAAATTTTGTAGCCGAACAAGTGGAGGGCGGCGTTTTGCGCGTTCGTATAAAGCGCCTAACAGAGCACGAAATTCGGTGCTATAGTAGAAGTGACAGCAGAGGTGGAGACCGGTCGAGTAATTCGAGCAACAACAACAGCACCAGAGGCGAGCATGACGACGCTGGCCAGCCAAGTGACTCCAGAGAGGGCGACAGCAACAGCGGCAGGCAACAACAAAGAGTCGGCGTCGGGGACATCGAAAGCCTTGAAAGTACGCAGCCGTTCGTACTGCCCCAAAATAGTGAAGACGCGGAGATGGCAGCCTAATAGGCTGCAGAGTATTTGGCAAGCAATACGCCAACTTTGACTAGCGAAGAGGAGGAAATGGAGGACGAACCCTCAAACTTAAGCATACTATCTGTTGACAGCGAGCCGAACAGTGAGTGCAAGGGCGAAATAGAGCGGCCGCCAACACCCATAACAATTTCGTCCGACGAGGAAGAGGAGCATGCCAAAAGGCAGGGCGAATTCTCCATCGCTACACAAGACGCCAGACACCTCGGTAACGGGTACGTAGAATATGCCCGCCATGTCGATATGCGCATCAGACTATACGACCCGATGGCATCGGAAGAGCCACATCCACCGCCGCAACAGCTGTGCCTTAGTGAAGGCGCGATCGAGGCGTGTACGTTGGCGAGCGGTGGACAAAGGGATTTTGTGGAGTAGGGGTTGGCGGAAGCGGATTTCAGTGTGGCAGCAGATGCCGACTAAATGGCAGAAATAGAGCGTTGGCTAGAAGAGGCTGAGCCGAGTGTGCCATCGGAGTGGCAGGTCCATCCGGACGTAGGTGTGTTGCCAGAAAAATTGGTGGCGGAAATTGAGTCGCACGTAAACCATCGGCAACAGAAGCGGCAGTCATTCAGACGCATCGTAAACGACCAGGCGTACAGAGTACGAATTACCAAGACTGGCAAGGTGACCGTAGGTCTTACTGCCGGGAGTAAGGAGGGAGTGTGAAGACCCCGGATCCTGTGGCCCTGGGCCCCACAACAATTATTTTAAATACATATATAATTTGAATTAAAATATATGTACCATTGAATTGTATATTTGAAATTGTAAAAAACGCTTCGCATATATGTGGGACTGCATACGCTAATATGCAACCCTGCACAAGAACCCTTT
>NW_023458571.1:2984934-2998580 GCF_013731165.1 Rhagoletis pomonella | reverse complement strand
AAACTGTTAAATACAAAACGCCGTGTGTATTTATTTCGGACTCCACATATATGTATGTACATATACTTATTGGATTGCATTTATTTGAATTTTAGTTGTTATACGTACTCACATACACATGTATATATTTTGAACTGTGATTTGTATGTAAAATATAAAAAGGACACAAACAATTGTAATAAGGATAACTATCTGCGGATGGACAAAAATGGTATAAAAGGAGCAGTGCTACAAGCATTGTTCATTAGCCAGGCATACGTGGCACGCGTCGCAACGTGGGTCACACGGGTAGTGGAAGAGGGATCAAACCTCCGATACTATTATTCTATATTCGAAGTGGGCTCAAACCACTGAGACTGGTGCTAGCTGTAGTTCTATGCTTTAGAGAGTAGATATAGCGAGAGTATAGCAAATAAGGAGTCTAGAGAGTGTGTTCTAATTTCTTGAGGAGGTAGGGTGTTTACTCCTTACAGGGCTCTGGACAACCGAGAGCTACGCCCAGCACTCAGGAAATTCCGTTACAAATGGCGCCCGAGCAGGGACTCTAAAGGAAACGAAACATAAAGGAGAGTGCCGTGAAAAAAAGTGAAGTGAGAAAAATAAGAGAGAGAACACAAGTGATAGAGACACTGAGTTCAGCGACTACCCGAAAGACCCAAATTTAAGAAGCAATAACGGCACAAGTGAGAGAGACACAAAGTGCAGTGACCACCCGAAGAACTACTAATAGGCGGTCCAGTGAAGAAACAGTGTGAAAAAAACAATGGTGAAGAGAAAGTGGATACATTACCTTAACCGAGAGGAGTTGCTGACCTATATGGTAGAGTTCGGCCTCGGACAGACAGGAACGTTCGAAGAGCTGCGAAGACGTTTCTCTTCATTTATACAAGAAGAAAGGAACAACGAAGACTACCAAACGCGGTTCGAAGAGCTAGAAGCGAAACATTCGAAGCCTGCGCTGAATGTTACTGCAGCAACACCAAGTGGAAGACAGGGAGACAGTGTCATGCAGTCACCAATGCCCATTGACGCGTTTCAGACACCACAGCCATACGCAGCGTATCCTACGACATCGCTGGCAACCATCATGGACCGAGTCCGTAAGTGGGGTTTCAAATACGACGGCGGCCGAGACCCGCTCAGCTTCATCGAACGTGTAGAAGAATTGGCGGAAGTATACGAAGTGAATCGTGACTTGTTACCGCGAGCGATGCCAGAACTATTTAAGGAGAAGGCGTTGACATGGTTCCGCAGTAATAACCGGAATTGGCGACAATGGGGGACTTCAAGAGAGACTTCCTAAGGTTCTTCTTAAACTCTCGCTACCACGAAACCTTGGACGATGAGATCCGTCGTCGCGTCCAACAACAGAATGAGAAATTTAAAGACTTGTTGGCCCTTCAGAGTCTGATGCGACACGCGAACTACACCTCAGAGCAGAAGCTGACGCGTATCTACAGAAACTCCAGAAGCGAGTTCCAATGGTACGTCAAACGATCCGAGTTCACCACCCTAGAAGATCTGGTGAGTTTGGCGGTAGACATGGAAAATATCACCCCGGTGAGAGAGCCACAGAGAGCCGCAGCGCGAACAACTCCACGGGTTACGGAGAGATATCAGCACATGCGCGAGCTGCCTAGGAGTGACAAGACGGCTAGAGCAGAGAGAAAACAGCGCCGACCGGAACCACACAGCGGTGTAGCAACACTACAGTCGGAGTACGTTAATCCGTGGACCGCGTGTTGACATTGCGGGGGAGATGGCCATTTTGCGAGGGAGTGTAGAGCTGCACGGAGAGAGTTTTGTTGGACCTGTGGTCGATGCAATGTCTCGACTCGAGGGTGCTGCCGTAGTGCATCGGGAAATGGGTCGAGGTCCCATTTGCGGCGAGGAGTGGGGCGTCAGGTAGAACAACCTCGCCCAAACTAAAGAGAGTTCTAAGGCAGTAGGATGGCCAAATTATGGCGGCAATCAGAGTAAATGAGGTCGACATAGTAGCTGCAGTGGATACAGGCGCAACAAGAAGTTTCTTGAGCGAAGCCATGGTTAAGGGACTGGATGTGGGAGAGGCTAGGCAAGTGAACACGCGTGTGGTAATGGGTGATGGGAGATCCAAAACGGTGCTGAAGGCGATAACGGCACGAGTGGAGCTGACGAATCAGGCCTGGTTTGATGGATGACGTGCTGCTTGGAACCGATTACCTGGCAAAAGCGGGGGTCCGATTATGTTGCGGAGACTTAGACGTGACACTCCGAGAAGAGAGCTGCACACAAGGAGTAAAAACATTTACGGCGATACGCGAGGGAGGTGCAGAGAGGTCAGGTAAATGCGATGAACCCAAATCAAACCCCATGCCCACAGGAGCCGCGACAACCGACGAAGCGAGAGAGTTCCTAAAGTCAGAATTACGCAAATTTGAGAAGATGTCTGGAGTTTCAAATATCGCCACTCACCGGATCGTCATGAAGGATGACCGGCCGATCAAGCAGAGGTATTGCACGAAGAACCGGAAGATGCAGGAAATTGTCAACGCGGAGATCGACGACCTCATCGAGAAAGGGTGTATTGAACCCTCACACAGCCCGCACAGCGCCCCGATAGTGTTGGCGAAGAAGAAGACCGGCAAGTGGAGACTATGCGTCGACTACCGACATCTGAAAGAGCGTTCAGTGCCCGACGCGTACCCCAACATATCCTTGACCGACTACGAAGCGCGGTACATTAGCAGCCTTGACCTGAAAAACGGTTACTGGCAAATCCCGATGGAAGAGTAGAGCAAGCAGTACACTGCTTTTACAGTACCAGGGCGTGGCCTTTTTCAATGGCGAGTAATGCCGTTTAGGCTCCACTCCGTCCCCGCGACGTTCCAGCGTGCATTAGACCAAGTTATCGGTCCAGAGCTAGAGCCGAATGCGTTTGCCTACCTAGATGACATCATCGTCATCAGCACAACCCTGCAGGAGCACGTCCAACATCTTTCGGAGGTCTTCCGACGACTTAGGCAGGCGAATCTGAGAATCAACCCTGAAAAATGCAAGTTTTTCAAGAAGCAGTTGAAGTATCTGGATCACGTCGACAGCGAGGAGGGCATTCACACCGATCCTGAGAAGGTCGCGGCTATCAAAGAGCTGACACCACCGACAAATATAAGGGAGTTACGCAGGTTCCTAGGGATAGCTTCATGGTACCGAAGATTTGTCCCCGACTTTTCCACAGTAGCGCATGCGCTGACGTCCATGCTAAAGAAGGGCCACAAGTGGAAATGGAACGACGAGCAACATACAGCGTTCGAGGCGCTGAAGAACGCATTAACCGAGGCACCAGTGTTGGCTTGCCCCGACTTTACGACTTCACTCTGCAAACAGACGCGAGCGACTTCGGGCTGGGAGCTGTTCTCACGCAAGGGATTAAAGGAGAAGAACGTGTAATCGCATATGCGAGTCGCCGGCTCAACAAAGCCGAACTTAATTATTCACCAACGGAGAAAGAGTGCCTGGCCATAGTGTGGGCGATCAGAAAAATGAGACCCTACCTAGAAGGATATACATTTACTGTCATCACCGACCACTTAGCGCTAAAATGGCTGAGTAAGATAGAGAGTCCATCCGGTCGGATTGCAAGGTGGGCGCTGGAACTGCAGCAGTACTCCTTCGATGTGCAGTATCGCAAGGGTAAGCTGAATGTGGTAGCAGACGCGCTGCCAAGACAGCCCCAGGAAACATTGCTTGGTTCGATGACGGCGGGAGGAGTAGCGGTAGAGTGCAAGTGGCTGAAAGACAAGATAGCGGAGGTGGAGAGGTCTCCACAGAAGTTTCCTGACTTTGTCATCGAAAATGGTGAGTTGTACAGGCGAATATCAGGCCAAATTGACGGTGAAGACGTGTTGCCATGGAAGTTCTGCGTGCCGACAGAGCAAAGACAGAGGGTGTTACGGGAGATTCACGATGTTCCCAGTGCAGGCCATATGGGGATCCGAAAAACGTTAGCGCGGGCGACAGCGCGGTACTATTGGCCGGGCATGTTCCGTGACGTGAGGCAGTACGTGCGACATTGTGAAACGTGCCAGCTTTACAAACCAAGCCAACAGCAAGCAGCCGGAAATATGCTGACGCAGTTAGCCGAAGAACCCTGGGCGACGGTGTGTGTTGATTTTGTAGGACCGCGATCCAAGGATGGAAACACTATGGCGCTGGTAATACTAGATCGTTTCTCAAGATGGGTCGAGATTGTACCAATGCGGAAGGCAAAAGCGGAGGGAGTAATTCGAGCAGTGAGAGAGCGGATTATCGGCAAATTCGGCATTCCAAAAATCCTGATCACGGATAATGGAACGCAATTTACCAGCGCGAAATTTAAGCAATTCCTACTGGCGCAGTTCGCAGGCAAAGACCAGAAGAGCTGGGATGATCTGTTGCCAGAAATGACTTTGGCCCTCAACACGAGCTTGTGCGAGGCAACGAGTTACAGCCCAGCGTTTGTCATCCAGGGGCGAGAACCAAGGTTACCGAACGCGTTGTACGACGAAAATACGTTAGGAACCGGCGAAGATACCACCACAGCGCAAGTAAAAGCGGCAAGAATGAAAGAGGTGTTTGAGTTAGTGCGACGAAACCAACAAAAGGCAACGACTGAGCAAGTCAGACACTACAATCTGCGAAGAAGATCGTGGCAACCGGTCGTGGATGACAGGGTTCTGGTGAGAGAACACTTCTTGTCTAAAGCCGTGGACAATTTCGCGGCTAAGCTTGCACCGAAATACGGCGGACCACATCGCGTACTAAATTTTATTTCGCCTGTGATCGTTGAACTCGACAAAGTGCACAAAGGGAAAAGGAGGACAGCGCACGTGAGTGATCTCAAACCATTTTATGAGAACAACGCGATAGGTGAAAATTCTCCCGTGGCATCGTCTGAGCCTAATTCGGCGCACAGCGGTGAATAGGTAAATATCAGCAGAGACTGAAGTGTGTGAACTCGGCAATTGCCAGCAGGGGAGCAACTGCCATGACAGATGAGAAGCTAGCCGAATAATCCTAAATACGATGAAGAAGAAGAAGGAGATGAAGAAGAAGAAGAAGAAAATAAAGGTTCCAAGGGAAAACAATGAAAGATGCAGATGGCATGAAGCACAAAAGAAAATTATAAAAGTAAAAAAAAATATATAATAATTATCATTATAATATTAAATTTAATGATAACAACAACATCAATAGTAATATAATTATAAATATTAATAATAATTATAATTATAAACATTAATAATAGCTAAAAAACATTTATAATAACAAAATACTACTAATTCTACTAATAACAATAGTCGTAATAAGAAGAGGAGCAACACCGCAATGGCAACCCGAAATCTACTCCAGTTCACATTAACGCTACAAAACTCCCTTTTGGATAGTCAGCAACCCCGACACCAAACTACAGCTGTGCGAGGATGACAAATAAACAAATAAAAACAAAATATGCAATGTGAAAGTGAAACGGCAGCAAAATTACCGAAATTTTGCTGGAAAAGTGCCGGAAAACTAGGAAAATACAGTTGGTCACGCAATGGCCACTGTCGGTAATAAAAAGGATGTGCCGCGGGCGCCAAGGCACAAGTTCGCGAAAAGATGGAGCAACAGCAGCAGCAACAGGCAAATTTTGTAGCCGAACAAGTGGAGGGCGGCGTTTTGCGCGTTCGTATAAAGCGCCTAACAGAGCACGAAATTCGGCGCTATAGTAGAAGTGACAGCAGCGGTGGAGACCGGTCGAGTAATTCAAGCAACAACAACAGCACCAGAGGCGAGCATGACGCCGCTGGCCAGACAAGTGACTCCAGAGAGGGCGACAGCAACAGCGGCAGGCAACAAAAAAGAGTCGGCGTCGAGGACATCGAAAGCCTTGAAAGTACGCAGCCGTTCGTACTGCCTCAAAATAGTGAAGACGCGGATATGGCAGCCTATTGGGGTGCAGAGTATTTGGCAAGAAATACGCCAATTTTGACTAGTGAAGAGGAGGAGATGGAGGACGAACCCTCAAACTTAAGTGTACTGTATGATGACAGCGAGCCGAACAGTTAGTGCAAGGGCAAAATAGAGCGGGCGCCAACACCCATAACACTTTGGAAAGTCGGGGAGAAATCTTCGGTACCATGAAGCTATCCCTAGGAACCTGCGTAACTCCCTTATATTTGTCGGTGGTGTCAGCTCTTTGATAGCCGCGACCTTCTCAGGATCGGTGTGAATGCCCTCCTCGCTGATGGCGTGACCGAGATACTTCAACTGCTTCTTGAAAAACTTGCATTTTTCAGGGTTGATTCTCAGATTCGCCGTCCTAAGTGGTCGGAAGACCTCCGAAAGATGTTGGACGTGCTCCTGCAGGGTTGTGCTGATGACGATGGTGTCATCCAGGTAGGCAAACGCATACGGCTCTAGCTCTGGACCGATAACTTGGTCTAACGCATGCTGGAACGTCGCGGGGGCGGAGTGGAGCCCAAACGGCATTACTCGCGATTGAAAAAGCCCACGCCCTGGTACTGTAAAAGCAGTGTACTGCTTGCTCTACTCTTCCATCGAGATTTGCCAGTAACCGTTTTTCAGGTCAAGTCTGCTAATGTAACGCGAGCTTCGTAGCCGGTCAAGGATATGTTGGATCTTCGGTAGGGGGTACGCGTCGGGCACTGAACACTCGTTCAGCTGTCGGTAGTCGACGCAGAGTCTCCACTTGCCGGTCTGCTTCTTCGCCAACACTATCGGGGCGCTGTGCGGGCTGTGTGAGGGTTCAATACACCCTTTCTCGATAAGGTCGTCGATCTCCGCGTTGATAATCTCCTGCATCTTCGGGTTCTTCGGGCAATACCTCTGCTTGATCGGCCGGTCATCCTTCCTGACGATCCGGTGAGTTTCGATATTTGAAACTCCAGACATCTTCTCAAATTTGTGTAATTCTGACTTTAGGAACTCTCTCGCTTCGTCGGTTGTCGCGGCTCCTGTGGGCATGGGGTTTGATTTGGGTTCATCGCATTTACCTGACCTCTCTGCAACTCCCTCGCGTATCGCCGTAAACGTTTCTACTCCTTGTGTGCAGCTCTCTTCTCGCAGTGTCACGTCTAAGTCTCCGCAACATAATCTGACCCCCACTTTTGCAAAGTAATCGGTTCCAAGCACCACGTCATCCATCAAACCAGGCAGTACCAAAAGATCGCTTTCGTGCGCCTGATTCGCCAGCTCCACTTGAGCCGTTATCGCCTTCAGCACCGTTTTGGATCTCCCATCACCCATTACCACAC
This sequence comes from Rhagoletis pomonella, assembly GCF_013731165.1. Classification (NCBI taxonomy): domain Eukaryota; kingdom Metazoa; phylum Arthropoda; class Insecta; order Diptera; family Tephritidae; genus Rhagoletis; species Rhagoletis pomonella. The sequence continues at coordinate 2,991,303 of NW_023458571.1, read as the reverse complement.
GCGTGTTCACCTGCCTAGCCTCTCCCACATCCAGTCTCTTAACCATGGCTTCGCTCAAGAAACTTCTTGTTGCGCCTGTATCCACTGCAGCTACTATGTCGACCTCATTTACTGTGATTGCCGCCATAATTCGGCCATCCGACTGCCTTAGAACTCTCTTTAGTTTAGGCGAGGCTGTTCTACCTGACGCCCCACTCCTCGCCGCAAATGGGACCTCGACCCATTTCCCGATGCACTACGGCAGCACCCTCGAGTCGAGACATTGCATCGACCACAGGTCCAACAAAACTTTCTCCGTGCAGCTCTACACTCCCTCGCAAAATGCCCATCTCCCCCGCAATGTTAACACGCAGTCCACGGATTAACGTACTCCGACTGTAGTGTTGCTACACCGCTGTGTGGTTCCGGTCGGCGCTGTGTTCTCTCTGCTCTAGCCGTCTTATCACTCCTAGGCAGCTCGCGCATGTGCTGATATCTCTCCGTAAGCCGTGGATTTGTTCGCGCTGCGGCTCTCTGTGGCTCTCTCACCGGGGTGATATTTTCCATGTCTACCGCCAAACTCACCAGCTCTTCTAAGGTGGTGAACTCGGATCGTTTGACGTACCATTGGAACTCGCTTCTGGAGTATCTGTAGATACGCGTCAGCTTCTGCTCTGAGGTGTAGTTCGCGTGTCGCATCAGACTCTGAAGGGCCAACACATAGTCTTTAAATTTCTCATTCTGTTGTTGGACGCGACGACGGATCTCATCGTCCAAGGTTTCGTAGTAGCGAGAGTTTAAGAAGAACCTTAGGAAGTCTCTCTTGAAGTCCTCCCATTGTCGCCAATTCCGGTTATTACTGCGGAACCATGTCAACGCCTTCTCCTTAAATAGTTCTGGCATCGCTCGCGGTAACAAGTCACGATTCACCTCGTATACTTCGCCAATTCTTCTACACGTTCGATGAAGCTGAGCGGGTCTCGGCCGCCGTCATATTTGAAACCCCACTTACGGACTCGGTCCATGATGGTTGCCAGCGATGTCGTAGGATACGCTGCGTATGGCTGTGGTGTCTCAAACGCGTCAACGGGCATTGGTGACTGCATGACACTGTCTCCCTGGCTTCCACTTGGCGTTGCTGCAGTAACATTCAGCGCAGGCGTCGAGTGTTTCGCTTCTAGCTCTTCGAACCGCGTTTGGTAGTCTTCGTTGTTCCTTTCTTCTTGTATAAATGAAGAGAAACGTCTTCGCAGCTCTTCGACTGTTCCTGTCTGTTCGAGGCCGAACTCTACCATATAGGTCAGAAGCTCCTCTCGGTTGAGGTAATGTTTCCACTTTCTCTTCACCATTGTTTTTTTCACACTGTTTCTTCACTGGATCGCCTACTAGTAGTTCTTCGGGTGGTCACTGCACTTTGTGTCTCTCTCACTTCTGCCCTTATTGCTTCTCAAATTTGGGTCTTTCGGGTAGTCGCTGAGCTCAGTGTCTCTATCACTTGTGTTCTCTGTCTTATGTTTTTTAACTTCACTTTTTTTCACGGCACTCTCCTTTATGTTTAGTTTCCTTTAGAGTCCCTGCTCGGGCGCCATTTGTAACGGCCTTCCTGAGAGCTGGGCGTAGCTCTCGGTTGTCCAGGGTCCTGTAAGGAGTAAACACCCTATCTCCTCAAGAAATTAGAACACACTCGCTTCTCGTTTATAGCCTCTTTATTTGCTATACTCTCGCTATATCTACTCTCTAAAGCATAGAACTAGAGTAGGTTAACACCCTACAGCTAGCACCAGTCTCAGTGGTTTGAGCCCACTTCGAATATAGAATAATAGTATCGGAGGTTTTATCCCTCTTCCACTACCCGTGTGACCCACGTTGCGACGCGTGCCACGTATGCCTAGCTAATGAACAATGCTTGTTAGCACTGCTCCTTTTATACCATTTTTGTCCATCCGCAGACAGTTATCCTTATTACAATTGTTTTTGTGCTTTTTATATTTTACATACAAATCACCCCAGCCAGCAAAATCATCGTAAACAAGCTCGTAATTGGATATTTTCTCGAAGAAAAACCGGATTAAAAATCGTTTATGATAGCCGTTTACGACTCTTTTTCGAGCACTTTTTCGCTTTAAATTGTGCATCGCCTACGAACAGTCGTAAACGGATCGAAAAAGCATTCGCATGCGAATATTTTTACGTCCGTTTTTTAATTGTAAACGAGTCTCGTAAACGATTAATTTACGTTAAAAATGCGTTTTTCTACACTGCTTTATCTACTGTTTTTGAATGCTAAAAATAAAGGCAATTAATTAATTCAAATTATTGTAGTTCTTTTATTGAATGGAATTATAATTAATAAATATTTATAGTGCCGGATCAAAGTATTGGCACAGAGAATTTTTCGCAATGTAAGCAAAGTTTGTTACTTGAATTTCTTTTCGCACATGTTTTTTTTTTTTAATATAGTTAGTATGAAGACCTACTTTCAAATCAGATTTTTGAGAAAAATTAAGGGTGTGCAGTTTTATATCCCATTATATTTTAGTATAACATAGTGCAAGCTTGAAGTTGCCAGAAAACCGCGTTGATTTTTGGCAATTTTTTCACGCAGTTTCTTCCATGCAAATTATGCGCGACATTTTTTTTTGTATGGAAGAAACTGCGTATAAGAAATTGTCAAAAAACAAAGAGGTTTTCTAGCTATTCAAGCGTGCACTTTATTATACTAAAATTAAATGGGCTATAAAACTGCATACTTAAAATTTTTCTAAAAAATCTGATTTGAAAGTAGAACTTCATACTAACTATATTTTTATAAAAAACAATTAGAGAAGAAATCAGAATAAAAAAACTTTGCATTCATGGCGAAAAATTCTCTGTGCCAATATTTTTTCCCGGTACTGTATATGTGAAGATATTTTCAGATAAATAAATATTAACAAACTATCTATTAACAAATTAACAATTAAATAAGAGGGGTTTAATATATTATATATTATATTATAAAGTTGCTGAATTTATTTTTTATCTTTTTTGCCGATAGGCTGTCGTGTGCATATTGGAAGTGCTTCTTTGAAACGGAAATAAAAACTTCTTCGTGGGAGTTAAATTTTTGACGAAAAGCACCTAAGAAAATAAAGTGAAAGATTAAACTCCATTGGAAACCGGAAAATTTAATAAAGTAAAAAGTGGTAATAAATAATATTATGATCTGTACTTCTTATTGCCGCAGTCGTTGCCAAACCAATAGCTCTGCTTTTGGTACCAGTTCCCTTCCACGAGAAAAGTTCTACTACCTCATCTGTAATATTTTTTTTTAATGAATCATTTATTGACGCTAGTACGAATAAGGCTTCGGATTTCGCACGCCTTTTTAATTGAAAAGCCATATTATCAATAAAACATTAAGTTCAATAACTGCAAAGACCTAATAAACTAGCAAATTAAAAAAATAAATAACTATAAACTTACGAGATAAGGGAATTAAACGTTTAAATCCTTTAGTGTTGCTCCCCGCAGCCTGTGAAAGAATTGCAAAACTCGTTAAATTAATTTGTGTTTTTGAATTACATATGTAGTAGCTACTTACAAGAAGTTTAATTATAAAAGAAAGTGGTAGATCGTCCTTGGCGTTTGCACCAGTCTGCCAATAAATCACATACTTAATAATTTTCTTAAATTGAATATTTAACAAACTACTTATAAAATATTGTGATTGAAGAAAAATTGTCAACAAAACTAAAATTTTTTCTTGTGCTGACAAATTACTACAAGCCTCTTTCTATTATATTTTTTTGTTTTATCGTTTACGAGCTTTTCACTAACTTTTTGGCGATACGAGAATCCCTCGTAAAACATAATGTTCGTAAAATGTACGTTTTCTTGCTGGCTGGGACAGTTCAAAATATATACATGTGTATGTGAGTACGTATGTATAACAACTACAATTCAAATAAATGCAATCCAATAAGTATATGTACATACATATATGCGAAGCGTTTTTTACATTTTCAAATATACAATTCAATGGTACATATATTTTAATTCAAATTATATATGTATATAAAATAGTTGTTGTGGGGCCCAGAGCCACAGGATCCGGGGTCCTCACAATATGTATGGCCAAGAGGCATCAATGTCCGACCGTTTCGCTTTTTCCCAGGCAGCAGCCTGGGTCGCAATTGCCACCGTAATTCTAACTCTAATCGCAATGGTCCGACCTCAAAAAGTTTCAGCTTAAATGTTTATTACCAAAATATTTCCGGTATGCGTACGAAGTGTAAAGAAGTATTTTTGGCTACATCCCGTTGTGATTATGATGTTTATGTAATTGTTGAAGCCTGGCTCAACAATGATTTTTTTGATGCGGAGTTTTTCGACCCAAATCTCTTTCAAACATATCGCAAAGACAGGGATGCAAACAAAACTGGTTTCTCGAGAGGTGGTGGTGTTTTGATTGCGGTGAGGCGTACTCTTAGGTATTCAATTATTCAGCTAATGAGCCAAGATTCCCTTCTTGATCAGCTTTGTGTTTGCATTTCTGGTACGTCTGGTAAACTGTTCATTGGTGTATCCTACATACCACCCAGGAGCTTACAATCACTATATACATCTCATGTTAATAATATTATTAATCTTTATGAAAAGAATGACGATAGCCATTTTTGTATATTAGGAGACTTTAATCTAAATAGAATTGTTTAGTCTGATTTGTTAACTAATGCTACCTTAACACCTACTAATGTAAATTTTTCCCATGAAATTAACTTCTTGGACAGTCTTTTTAGCATCAATCTTACCCAAATAAATTCCCTTCTCAATAAGCTTAGTAATATTCTTGACCTAATTTTTATAGATGAAAATATGATTTTCCAGCTAAATGAAAGTAATTTTCCCATCTGTAAATCGGATATGCATCACGTCCCTTTATTATTATCACTTAAATTTGTCGATTACATTTCATCCTCAAATGACGGTACCCGGTCTTTTGATTTTCGAAATTCCAACTTCGAACTTTTGAATTCAATCATATCTGAAATTAATTGGAATTCGCTTTAAAATAAATGTTTCCATATGACCTTGCCTAAATCACGGAATCTAATACCTTCAAAATACTCAGTCTCATGTGTTGAGCTTGGCAATGTTGTTGAATTCCTGGATCTAGGAGTGCTCTTTGATTCGGGATTTAGCTTTGTTAACCACATCAATTACATCATTCCGAAGGCGTATTCTAACTTAGCTTTCATGAGGCGCTATGCTAGAAATTTTAAAGATCCATATACTCACAAATTGCTTTACAATTCCTTAGTGCGGTCTAAATTGGAATACGCATCCATAATTTGGAATGCGATATATGCGTCTCATTCCCTAAGAGTTCATTCGGTTTGCCCTGCAACCGCTTCATTTTAATGAGCCTGTTCCGTCTTACGCTGCTCGGTGTATGCTTATTAACGTTAAGTCTCTTGCTATCCATTCCCTAATGTTCATATATGATATTATCAGGGGCTCCATTGATTCTCCGGAACTTCTGGGGCTAATATGCTTCAATACACCTAATAGAACGTTACGGTCTCATCTACCATTTCATGTTAAAGTTGCTAAATCTAAATATTATGATTTCGCCCCCGTTATTAGGGCTCTAAATGAATATAATAATATCTTTAATAAACTTGATCTTGATTTTGCGATGCCCAGATCTTTGTTTGAGTCTAGGATCCTATCTCATTATTTTTAATCCTCCTTTTTGTTTTAGTTTCTAATCTGTAGTATTAAGACAATTTTTGTATTCTAGTCTGTAAGGTTTTTGTAACCATAGACTTAAATAAATGAAATGAAATGAAATGAAAATGTTTTCCTCACCGAAAAAAGCAGAAAAAGTAGTAGTTCCGTGCTGCTATTTGCATATTTACCTGGTAAAGACTCGAAGAGCTCAATATTGTCCTTCGAATTACGCCGAAGACTACAGCGAATTCGGAGAAGTGGTAGGAGACGAATTTCGACACCAGATCCCTGAGAACCCCCTTTTATTTATTTGTTTTTAGGAATTTTCTTTTTCCTAATTTTAGATCACAAGGTTGAAAGTATTTCGTTTTCACTGGATTGCAATATTCAACATTATTTTTCGTTTTACATCCATATGTACATATAGTATGTATATTGAAACAGTGCATGTATTTCTTTACTTAAACTAAATTAAATTTACTTAAAACTAAATTAAACTTAATTAAATGAACTAAATAAAATATAGAAAACACTCTTTGCGAAGTCGTTTCGTTTAAGAACACCATGTCTTCGAAGTATTCGAACTCAGTCACTTTACTCGCAAAGTTGAGGTCCTCCAATTCGCGCGAGATATGGTATTCTATTTAAAAGAAACACCGCCTTTTAAGGTTAAAA
>NW_023458571.1:2947173-2979934 GCF_013731165.1 Rhagoletis pomonella | reverse complement strand
TATCATATAAATTAGTAATGAAAGTTTTTTCTAAACCTGAAATGCATATAATGGCGAGGGTTTAATGTAAATAATCGGTATCGGATACCGAAAAGGAAGTATAGGGTACCGAAATCTTTTTTAAGTATTGGGTACCGAGTATTGGGGACAATTCAGCACATCACTAGTCGCCCTCATTCTCGCCGCTCTCAGTTGTCAACTCTACGATGACGTCACGCTAAAATTACTCTCACGAATTCTGCTGCAATCTGCGCAATCTTGTATTCTATCATTCTTGTATTAAAGGAGTAGCACGACAAGAAACCAGTCAGTCAGCACGAGACTTTGGTCGTGAACATACGGCTACTGGCAAGAAGTGACCTCATCTTCACCGGCTCGAGCGTCGGGCTTGATTCCACTTCTGCAACAGCTGCTGGTACGGTGATGTCTTCTGCGCTGGCTCGAGCGTCGGGCTGGACATCACCTTCCCAGTCGCAGCGCCACAAGCTACACACGCTCTCACCACAGCACCTCGTGGAACCGCGTACGGGCGACACACGCTCGCCCGCAGTCAGCACCGCTGTTAGCAGAGGGACGTCGACAGCGCCTACAAGAGCGCTTCTCATCGCCGTCAGCAGGGCGGCGCCAACAGCGCCAGTAGAACGATACTCTCCGGCGCGAACAGAGCGCCACTTGTCAACGTCGCCAGAGTGCCGCCCAGCAGCGTCGTTAGAATGCCACTCACCGGCACGACCAGATCGCTGCTCTCCGACATTGCGAAAGCGCCACATACCGGCGTCATCAGAGCGCCACTCACCGACGGTCTTAGAGTGCCACTCACCGGCACGGCCAGAGCGCAACCCACCTTGCAAGAGTGCTACATACTGACGCGGCCAGAACACCACTTGTAGACGTTAGCAGCGCGGCTCTCCGCGGCGTCAGCAGAGCGCTGCCCACCTGTACTAAAGCCACGTCACTACAGCATAACGGGCTCATAACGGAACAAGGAGCCGTTACCCAGCTACTGCAAGTGACGCTACCGAATGTTTCAAATTGTTATTTGTTATATGCTCTTTTTATAGAAATTAAGGAAAATTAAATAATAAAGTACGATTTACCAGAGACCTGAAACTACAAATGTATTGTAACGAACCCTGGACACGGCAAGTATACACCAGCATTTTAGAAGAAGCATCGGGGCTAGCAAAAACGCTTCGTTACAATTGACGCCCGAACAGGGATCGCCGATGGTAGATCGTACGCGTGTAAAGGAAAAATTTTTACATGTTTGATACGAACAAAATGGCGGAAGTAATCAACACAACATGGCTAGATGATATACCCAAGGAGAAACTAGTATCCATCGCAGAGGAGTTGGGAGTCGAGTGCGCGGGTACCGCCCGAGAAATACGCAAGCGCATAACGGCGCTGGCGGCCAAGGCGCACACCGACCCAGAGATCCATGCCAAATTCCAGGCGATGGAAATCACCAACAGAGACAACGAGGCTGCCTCGGAAGACGAGGATGAGCAGAAAACACCAGTGCCACCGGATGAACGTGGGGAGAGTACGACTAATTTCATGGAAAACACGACACAGAACCAGTTGGCGGTATTATTACACCAGCACCAGCCACCAATGCACCAGCACCCGCCGACAACAACCATCGGGCCGAACGCAGGTACAGCCAACCCTGAAATCCAAGAGCCGACCCACACGTTTGCACCCATCATCGACCAGGTAAGGAAGTGGTCAGTAAAATATGACGGTGCATGACACCCGCTAGCTTTTGTAGAGCGATTGGAGGAGTTGGCCGAGGTATGTGCCTTGAATTCAGACCTCCTGCCAAAAATAATGCCTGAGTTACTGTGCGGCACCGCTCTTCACTGGTATCGCAACAACAACGAACACTGGGGAGATTGGATAACATTCAAGCGCAACTTCCTGCCAGCCCGTTATGTTGAACGCCTCGAGGACGACATACGGCAGAGCAGGCGGCATCCAAGGGAGAAATATAAGGATTATGTCATCGCGATACAAAACCTGATGCGACACGCCGGGTATAGCAGCGAGCAGCGATTGGAAAGGATTTTCCGCAGCAGCCACCCCGACTACTTACTATACATCCGGCGGCGGGATTTCACCACGTTTCAGAACTACTCTTACTCGCGGAAGAGTACGAGGGTATCCACGAGGGTCACAGACGGACGTCGGAAACATCACGACGAGAGGTGGCAAGGCATGTCACCGGCGACAACCCGATGAGGACCACCACGCAACCAGGCGAATCATCTCATCGTACCCCACTAGTGCGGACGACACAACCCCACCCGCCAGTTACACCACACCACTCAGCGACGGACACACAACGCCATGGCCTATACAGGAACCAGAGCTTCGACCCCAACAACGTATGCAGGAGATGTGGGCAGGAAGGACATTATGTCAGGTGAGGCCGCAACGCACGGAAGTTATTCTGTAGGGAGTGCGGTCGAGTCAATATCCGCACGATCGAATGCTGTCGCAGGCGTCAGGAAAACGGCGGAGGGCTCCACCAAGAACACAGCGCGGTGAGTCCACCGGAGCTAGCGCCGAAATTTCAGGATCACGGTCGACTGTACTCCCTGGTCTACTTGGGTAGGGAGCTAGTCGAGGCCGTCATCGATACCGGCGCCTCGAAGAGTTTCATATCCACCACCCTAGCGGAATATATGGCAACCGTAGGAAGCGGATAAAGAATAACGGTAGCCCTCGAGATACACATGGCCGACGGTACCAGTAGCAAGGTTTTCGGGGCCATGAGGATCGAGGTTCGTCTCGAACAAGCGATGCACCACACAGTGCTATATATCATGCCAGGAAACCATGAGCGGAGCGGCCAACGTGGCGGAACACAGGATCGTCATGACCGACGACCGCACCATCAAGCAACCGTACTTTCCGCGCAACCCTGAGATGCAGGCCATCATTAACGCAGAGATCGACGAGCTCCTCTCCAAGGGGTGCATCGAACCCTCCTGTAGCCCACATAGTGCGCCCATCATGTTGGCTCGGAAGAAAAACGGTAAGTGGAGGTTGTGTGAATAACAACAGATACTGGACAAGTTACGTAGGGCTAAGTATATCAGCAGCCTAGACCTCAAAAACGGCTACTGGCAGATACCCCTGGAACCGAACAGTCGCCCGTACACCACCTTCATCGTGCCGGGGCGCGGACTATTTCAATGGCGTGTCATGCCGTTCGGCCTGCACTCCGCGCCAGCAACATTTCAGAGAGCACTCGACCAGGTCATCGGCCCAGAAATGGAACCCCACGCTTTCGCCTACGTAGACGGCATCATCGTCATAGGATCCACCACGCGCGAAACTCCGCATTAACCCCGAGAAGTGCGACTTCTTCAAGAAGGAACTCTGATACTTGGGTCATGTGGTCAGTGACGAGGGAAAACCACCGTCTAACGTGAAAGAAATACGCCAGTACCTCGGGATAGCCTCGTGGTACCGTCGCTTCGTGCCCGATTTCGCCACGTTAAGCCAACCACTAACTGCACTCCTGAAAAAGGGTAAGCATTGGAAGTGGGGAGTCGAACAACAAGAGGCCTTCGATACCCTCAAGCGGAAGCTCACCGAGGCCGCCGTACTCGCCTGTCCGGATTTTAACGAGAAATTCACCCTACAGACGGACGCTAGTAACTTTGGCTTGGGAGCGGTATTGACTCAAGAATTAGAAGGAGGCGAACCCGTAATATCTTATTCCAGCAGGAAATTGAGCAAAGCGGAGGCCAACTGCTCGCCCTGAGAAGGAGTGTCTTGCCATCGTTTGGGGAATCCGGAAGATGAGCCCCTACCTAGAGGGATACAGGTTTAAGGTGATCACCGACCACATGTCGCTGAACTCGATCGAGAGCCCTTCCGGCCGTATAGCGAGGTGGGCTCTAGAACTACAACAGCATACATTTGATATAGAATATCGAGAAGAGAAACTCAACTTGGTTGCGGACGCACTATTCTTGTGTTAATGCGGCAACCACTGGAGACCCTCCGGCAAGCGATAACGACGGAACCACGATGCAAGTGGTGGCATAAGCGCGTGGGCGAAGTGCGCGCTAACCCGGAGAAATACGTGGACTATATGGTGCAGGACGGACCACTCTACCGCCATATCCCGTGCCGAAGCCAGGATGAGGAAGCAGTGCCCTGGAAGTTATGCGTACCACACCCCCTTCGCCAGCGAGTGTTAAAGGAGAACCATGATGTACCCAGCGCCGGCCACATGGGCATCCGGCGGACAGTGGCGCGGATTGCCAACCGATATTATTGGCCAGGTATGTTTCGGGATATCAGCCGCTACGTACGCCAGTGCGATTCCTGCCAAAAGTACAAGGACAACAGAAACCAGCGGCAAAAATGCTGTCACAGGTGGCTTCGGAGCCCTTCGCAACGGTCGGCACATACTTCGTCGGACCCCTACCGCGATCAACACATGGCAACACCATGCTACTAGTGTTCTTCGACCGTTTCAGCAAGTGGGTGGAGCTAGTCCCAATGAGACGCGCCACGGCATAAGGACTCCGCTGTGCGTTCAGGGAACGAATTCTAGCGAGATTTGGCGTTCCGAAGATACTCATCTCGGTCAACGGCGTTCAGTTCCCCAGCACGCTGTGGCAACGCTACCTCCAATAGATGGGAATACGACAACAGTTTACCGCGCCATACACCCCCCAGGAGTACCCAACGGAGCGCGCTAACCGGACGGTCAAGCGAATAATAGCTCAACTCACCAGATCGCAACACCAGCGATGGGATGACCTCCTCCCCGAAATCGAGCTAGCCATAAATACCAGCGTCACCGCCTCTACTGGGTACAGCCCAGCTTTTCTGGTCCAACTGCGTGAGCCACGACTACCAGGAGCACTCTTTGACGAGGTCAACATTGGGACGGGCACTATTCCCCCTACTGCCGAGGAGAAGTCAGCAGGATGCTGGAGGCATTCAAGATTGTCCGGCAAAACATGGAGAGAGCGGCGACGGACCAGGCCCGCCACTACAACCTCAGACGTCGAAAATGAACCCCTAGGGTCGACGAACTAGTCCTCGTCAAGGAACACCATCTGTCCAAGGCCGCGGACGGATTCGCAGCGAAATTGGCCGCCAAATATGACGGTCCCTACAAAATCCTGAGATACATATCACCTGTGATCGTCAAGTTACGCAAGACCGATGGAGGAAGGGAAAAGACGGCCAATATCGCGGAATTAAAAACATACCATGCAAGCGAGGCCATACAGGCGCGAGGAGACAACTAAATTGAAAAAAAGGGAACGAACAAATAACTAATTGAATTTATTACCCAAATTTAAATTTAGACGTCACTCCAACCAGCGATTCAACCGCGAACCACCAAAGAGTGAAAACGAACATTTCGGAAGCTTAGAAAAATTTTGTGAAAAAAGCAAGAGAAATGGACAGCAACGACATATGGGCGAACAGCGTCAAACGAGTACGTGAGCGTATGGAAGAGGAGGAAACGCCCTCATACCCAGGTGATAGGGCTGCAGCCCACAACCGGCGCACGAAACGCCGCGACTGCACGCGCCGACTCGGTCAACGCCGCCGCGAGACACGCGGAGCTTACGGGCACTGCCGACGCACGCCGCGTCGCAGCCATAGGGGCGGTCAACGCCCACGCCTCAGGCGGCACAACACGCGTCGCCACTGCTCACGACGTCGCTGCCCACAAGCTAGACAGCGGATACCCGCTGCCACTACAGGGGTCGCTGCGCCCATTAGCGTCTGTAGCACGCGCACCGTTACCATGTCTACGACCACCATGCCAGGACTCGCCGCACAGACCGGCATCAACACCTCGTACACCCTCACGACGCCTACGAACAATACGTCGTCAGCCGCCGCACGTACAACAACAAGCCGCCAGGCGCACCGCCGCCTGGACAGAAGCGGCCGCAAGAGCACACCCCATCAGGCGCACCACACCAACGCCCGAATGTATCCTCGGCAGGGCAACCGCCGATACACGCGACGTCCTCGTAATCACGGAAGAGCAAGCCATCGCCACAGATGGGAACTCTACGATCAGCAGCTCAACAGGAAGCAGTGGGTCGAAGGAAAACATGCAGTCATCCGCGACGCGAGTACAGTCGCCGGCCATGCAACTTACCTCGGGGGAGGAGCCACCGCCGCGGGAGGAGCAAGGCCCGGTACTGACCTTTCCGCCAGGCGGCATCACACTGTACCCGGTGGATCTGCGACCGTTAGAAGGAACGCGATGGTTGACGGACGCGGTGATGGATGCATGGGCGAGAGGGCTAGAGGCCGATCTGGGGCCACGGGCCACTATACTCAGCTCTTTCGTGGTGGTGCCAGGTAATAAGATCAACGGAAATAAGGTCAATTGACTTTGTTTCCCACCCTGGTGCGAAATAAAGTCAATTTACATTATCACCTTTTTAAAACCGAAATGAAATCCATTGACATTATTTCTCTTTCAAACGTTAAATTTGCTTAGCTTCGCGGCGGTCCGCGTACCCGCGCGGCCGCTGCGTACATCACGTCACGCTACGCCGCGGCCCCCCTTCCCCGTCTCCCGCCGTGCTGCAACGCAGATAGATTTATTTTTTGTATACGTTGAAATAAAATTTTTATTATTTTAAACAACGAGGGCTTATATTCAATAATACCCTCTATCTGCACACTTTTCACAAAGATGAGATTCTGATATAAAAATCCACCTAAGCTTCAACTGTCATCAGTGATATTAATACTACCTTATATAACGACAGGTATTTAATAAGTCCCAGATGGTTTCTAAAATCACAAATTAGTTTTTGCGCAAATTGCAGATATACGGTATTAATGAATTCAAGCCCTCGGTATTTCACATTTTTATATTTGTAAGTTACTGGAAACAGGGATGCCAACTTGGCTCAAACCGTGCTATTTGTCCCTATTTTACTTCAAATGGCACTAAATTTTTCAATTTGGCACAAAGTGCCAAAATGGCACTTTTGTAAAAAAAAATTACATTTCAATACATTTTTGTGAAATCCATTGCGTGCACTTCTTTTTCTCAACTAAAATGGTCTAATTTATAAAGTCTATTCAACCGGTTTATCTTATTTTATCATTGCCTTTTTGTTTGGAAAATGTAGCTTTATTTTATTGCTAAATGTGAATGATTAAAAGGAATAACACCTTTTTTAGCGCTTTTATTTTTCTATTTGGCATATTTTGGCACTTTTTTATCCTCAATACTAAGGCACCTCATAACTAAGGATAGTTGGCAGCCCTGATTGGAAGATTTCCGCTGTATTTTGGGGCAACAACTTGTCTGCAGTAAAAATGCATATAATTTGTGTTTCAAAAGTGTGTGAAAACCAATCAATTAACTTATATGATCTCGGTTCCGATATTAATAATCAATAATTGTTTATGCCCGCATTTTAGCACATTGGCTCGTTGAATGTGCTATCTAACAAATAGGTCCGTCGTTCTCCTTTGCTGCTTTTAAATGATGTCGTCACAAATTGCTGGCGGAGAAATGAATACAGTGTAAGAAAATTCTTTTTCTATAATTGTTTCCTTATAGAAAAGTTGGTTTCTTTTCCACCTTAGAGAATCCGAGTTCGTTCAAAATATGCTAATTTAAAACACAGAATTCTTTCAGTGTTCCTCCGGGGTTTTTGGACATGGACTGTTTCTTCAATTTAATAGTGTTCGCTTTATTTTTGTGGAAATGAAACATGTTTTGCAAGTTATGGATCATTTCTACACTCTTTCTTCAAATATTTCTCGTATTCCAGCTGTGCGCAGGCGTTTAGTTTTTCGCATCGTGTTTTTACATATTCGTAATTTAAATTTTTTTAATAAAATCAATTAGTGGTAGTTCATGATTTTGTGAGGATTAATATCACAACACTGAGGATTTGGCAATAACCTTTTTCATCTATTAAAAAAACCACACTTACGGGGCAATGTTTATTGTAAGAACAACATTTTTTTCTATGAATCGACATACTTTAAGAATTGTTGACAATATTTGCATTTGAATGGGGAAATAGCGTCAATGACTTTATTTCCAAATTTTTGTTGACTTTATTTCGCACCAGGGTGGGAAATAAGGTCAATTGACTTATTACCTGTCACCTTTGTGGTATGGCAACTAATGCAACAGGGGAATCCGGAAGAGAATTATCGGCGCATCCATCGCTGGTTACGAAGGACGGACCTGTTCGGCAAGAGGGCGGTTGTAGCGCCCCACAACACGGCTGGACACTGGTACCTACTGGTCCTTGCGAACCGGGAGACCACCCACCATCTCCTCGATATAGAATGCTGGAAGGAACGCTACCTGTGGACCGTGGATTCTAGGGTGAGGGGCAGAGTCGTCCAGGCAACAGCAACATTGGGAGAGTTCCTACAGTGGGTATACTCCAGAGGTACGGCGGGGTGGGCTTCGAGGTTCAAGGAGTCCACCCGAGGGTACCGCAATAAGAAAACGATGGGGATTACGGCGTGTATACCCTATAGACGATCCAAAGGGTCATGCGCTTCTTCGGACAAGGCAAAGGGGCACCAGGGTATATCGCCGAGCCGTTCTCGGCCGGTATGACGGCCCTGAAGCGGGTGCAGATACTGACCACGTTTCGGCAGCACGCACGTGGACGCCAAGTCGCAGAGCCGCCGCCACCACTACCACACTCGCAACTACACTACGACACACCCGCTATCGCCTCGCTGATTCGACTGCCGCCATCACCGGCCAACGAACACTAGTCAGGTCATTCCTATCTCCTCAACAGCCCGTATCCCGAACGGAGAAGCAGTCGACAGTGCCACCAGAGGGAATAAGAATCCTCATCAGCGACGCTGAGGGACCGGCATCAGACCAGTTCCCGACAATAGCGGACAGAATCCGTCGGAGCCACAGAGACATCACCGCACGCGTATGCAAACCACGGCTGAGGTTCAGTACCAAAGACTACCGGGTAACCGTATGCCATTGGGGCGCGCACATCCACCCAAGAGCCAGGGGAGTTCCAGACCACCAAGTAAGGGGGGGGGGGGGGGAGGGTGAGGACTAAATGTCCCCAAGGAATTTAGCCCACACAAACTCCCACACCACCAACCAAACCAGTCACACAACAGCAACACAAGTCCTAGCAACACTCGACAACCTCTTCGTTGCCATGGCAACGCAACATCACACAGCAACATGTAGCCGCGCGACCACGCAACATCAAGCACATAGCATATTAAAGGAGTAGCACGACAAGAAACCAGTCAGTCAGCACGAGACTGCAGTCGTAAACATACGGCTACTGGCAAGATGTGACTTCATCTGCACCGGCTCGAGCGTCAGGCTTGATTCCACTTCTGCAACAGCTGCTGGTAGGGTGATTTCTTCTGCACCGGATTGAGCGTCGGGCTGGACGTCACCTTCCCAGTGGCAGCGCCACAAGCTACACACGCTCTCACCACAGCGTCTCGTGGAACTGCGTACGGGCGACACCCGCTCGCCCGAAGTCAGCACCGCCGTTAGCAGACGGACGTCGACAGCGCCTACAAGTGGCGAACAGAGCGCCACTTGTCAACGTCGCCAGAGCGCCGCCCAACGGCGCGAGTAGAACGGTAGTCTCCGGCGTCATTAGCGCGATACTCTCCGGCGCGAACAGAGCGCCACTTGTCAAGGTCGACAGAGTGCCTCCCAGCAGCGTTATTAGAACGCCACTCACCGGCACGACCAGAGCGCTACTCTCTGACATTGCAAAAGAGACACATACCGGCGTCATGAGAGCGCCACTCACCGACGGTGTTAGAGTGCCACTCACAGGCACGACCAGAGCGCAACCCACCTTGCAAGAGCGCTACATACCGACACGGTCCGAACACAACTTATAGACGTTAGCAGCGCGCCACTCAGCGGCGGCAGCAGAGCGCTGCCCACCAGTACTAAAGCCACGCCACTACAGCCTAACGGGCTCATAACAGAACAAGGAGCCGTTACCCAGACACTGCAAGTGACGCAACCGAATGTTTCAAATTGTTATTTGTTATATGTTCTTTTTATAGAAATTAAGGAAAATTAAATAATAAATTACGATTTACCAGAGCCCTGAAACTACAAATTTATTGTAACGAACCCTGGACACGGCGAGTATACCCCAGCATTTTAGAAAAAGCATCGGGGTTAGCAAAAACGCTTCGTTACAAAGTAAAAATCAAAAATTCCTTTTTTGATGATTATGGTGCATTTCGTCGAATTATAAGTGCCCACAAAATTTTAAGCAATAAACAATTTTAGTTCATAACGTCTTTTATGTATTTCAGCGACTATATGAGTTAGGGCCTTTCGATAACGATATATAACTTTTCGATGGTTTTCTGCCACTTCTTACGTTGTTTAAAAAACACACGTGTATTACGCTCGATAAACAGCAAGGCGCTGACAGATGCGTAAGCGTTTCGAAAGAGACACCTTTTAGCAATTAGTTAACGTACATATAAGCATTTTTAAGATCAGTTTTTCTTTTACACCCTTCCATAGATGATGTATTTTGCGTTGCCATATGGCAACACGGAGTCGAATTGGGTTAAATACTGAATTGAGAAACATAAAAAAACTCTTTGTTACACGAAACCCTTGAATACGTGCCTGTCATCTATTACTTATTTTTCGATATTTCGCTATTTTACTTTTCTTTCATTTCAACGTCATTGGCATTTTCAGATTCTTCCAATTATGTTTTGGTTCGACATTCTGCTTTTTCATAATAATTCATAATTCATGTCATTCATCTTCAATTTCTTTCAGTCCAATGTCGTTCGTATAATCGAACGTGCCTCTCAAATACTGCCGCCATCATGCTTTTTAATTTGGCAGGCACATCCGCTGTTTGGTAGGCATATCCGTTGTTAGATAGAAAATCGACAATAAGGGCATAGGATTCCATACTTGTAAGTATATACGTTGCTGCATATGCATATTAGAATTTTGCAATGGGGTGTTCTCGAGGATTAATGCTTTTCGTTATACCGTGCAATCTGGCGAGACATAGAGAATTCCCATAATATTTGGACAAAAGTAGTGGTTTGTTGTGTATAAAAAAATTCAAAATACATGTAAAACTAAATACATGAAAATATAATAAAATTCAAATATAGAAATGGCACTTAATCCTACTTAATGCAGTATTCGGGACTCATTGCCACCACCATTGCAATTACAAAAGTGCGTTGCGCGTTGTGTGGGTGTTGACATATGCATTACCTCCTGCCTAACAGTATAGCCACGCAATATATTGTCACAGCTGCAACAGTTGCAAGGTTCGCTCATACCTTCACTTTCGTTCCTGAACTTTGATGTCAATTGAGCATTAATTTCCTCGCCATCGAATTTGACATAATGGTTTGCTGGATATTTCTGAAATGAAAAAATGTTTATAAGTGTACAAAAAAGATTACATCAAAATGCACCACAACCACTATCGGCCGGTCATCACCATCGCAACCAACATTTTCACGACTACAACAGTTGACTTCTGCTTGTTTGCGTATTATATATTTCGCCAAACAGCAAATGATGATCTGAAAAACATTCGACTAGAATAGCGCAGTCTCTTCCAAACGTTTCCTACATTATAAGCTTACGTCCAACTTAAACGCTATCAAAACTAGTGCCGTTAAACCATAAAGGATCTCCCATATTTTGTTGGTGAATAGCGGCAAACATCCATCTGTGGTTATCTGTGACAAAGTCAAATATGGAATGCGACTATTACTGGGGCGTGGAATGTAATTCTCAAAGCAAGTAGCACAAGTGTGTTTGCAACAGGCGTATGGTGCTAAAGCTGTTTCTCCGCTGCATACATAAAATGCCGAAAAATAATTTCGAATTACTAAGTGCACAATCTACATATTTACCTGCCCGCCGGTTGACATTGGATCGCTTCTTCTGGCATCCACGAGGCATTCATCCAGTCCTTATAGCTATGCACGCCACAGCACTCTTTATGATATTGCAGGCCGTCCCACAGAAGTTTCCATTCCGGGCATGTGTAGTATAGGTCAATTCCTTTAAGTAGCGACATTTCCGCTGTATTTTCTAATGCATCAGCGCAAGTTATCAATGACCAAATTGTGCCGAGTCCACAAAAAACTACCACAAAACAAAAAAACATCCAAAGGTTCAGGAGTAAGTTGACGTTAGACGAAAAGCGGCGCGACCATAGAGAGGACCACATAGCAATACTGCAGGCATAAACCACCATGAGCTGGAACCCAAGAATGTAGGTGTTGAAAAATTGGCCGCCTAGCATTTTTCGTTCAACGTCTGCCATGTAAGCGCCCAGAATGCGTTGATAAATGGCCGTAACGATAATAATAGCCAAGCCCAGCAAAATTTCCAACAGCAACAGCACGGTGAGATAGACGCGGGCCCGACCAAACGGCTCTTGCATTTGGACATCGTTCAAAACGAATTAAAAAAACTTAAACGAAAGTTGTCTGTGTCATTAAATGTCGAAATCAAAGGGTTGCCTTTCAAAATATTTTTGATAAAGCCATACTGCCTTAAAGTGAAGGTACATACCATCCATTGCGACAGCGTCGCCGTCACCGTCAACATCACCGTCAACGATGCTTATGCGTCAAGTTACACACAATTCTTTTGACATTATGCCCGAAAAATTTCTAACTCGCTGATACTCTTTGCAAAATTTGCATTTTACTTTTTCACTTCTTTTATTAGGTTTTTCTACATTACTTTTTACATTTCGTGTTTCCATAAATATTAAAATTTTCACAAACTGGAAAAATTTACGTTCAAATATGTAAACAAAACACTGAATAGTTGTCATTTGACGCAATCGAATAAGCAAAATTGAGAGTTGAGCTAATTGGTGCGGCACCGTCACCATCAGCTTGTTCATGTAACTTACTTCATACAAATATACCGAATCAGCTTTTTTGACAACTGCGGGTGACGGTGACGGCAACGCAATGCACGTTATGTACTCACTTTTATCCTAAGTTTCACCTGAAAAAAACTTCACCCGAACATTTGTCATCCGCCCATAGTAATTAAACTATTAATTTTTACTATGCATTATTTCCCTCAGTGTATATAAGTATTTATACGAATGTATTATGGCTTAGCGAATTAAAATACAATCTGCCTTATCCTGAATTTCGTTCGGAAAAAAATTCACCTGATAATTTTTATTGCACTCGTAGTAAATATATGGAATTAAAATTTGAAAAGTGAACCGGTTCGGGGAAAATGAGACGAATGATGAAGCCAAATTTCTTTACTTGCTAGGTCACGTCATCCCTAAAGATAACTGTTTAAGCGACTTATGCATTTCCCGCATAAACAAGCCAAGCTTCCCAAACCAAATCTTCCTTAGTCAGTGCCTAAGCATGGAAAGAAATTTGCTCTGAAAAGGCGATCTAAAATCCCTTTACGAAAATGTGTTAAACGAATATCTCACCCTCAACTATATGAAAGAAACGCCTTCCCATTAGATATCTTTTAGAGGCAAATATTGGTCGTTCTACCACCCACACCACGCAGTTATAAAACTCGAAAAAATAACGAGCAAAGTCATGAGTTTAATTTTCCCCGAACCAGTTCACTTTTCACTTTTGGTTTCCATGTATTTACTATGAGCGGAATAAACATTTTCGGGTGAAACTCAGGATAAGGCAGATTATTAAAAATTATTAATTATTATTATTATTATTAACTGTGCATGTATGCATACCTTCGTCTTTCACATATGCATTATTGCGGTTTTCAACCGAAACTGTGCATGCATGCCTTATTTCGGTTTTTGCCATATGCATTATTTCGGTTTTGAACCGAAATTGTGCATGCATGCATTATTTCGGTTTTTGTTATACGCATTATTTCGGTTTTCTAACGAAAGTATGCATATGGATAATTTCGTTTTTATACCCGAGCGCACTTGTGCACAAGGGTATTATAACTTTGTTCACATAACGGTTGTTTGTAACAGGCAAAACGAATCGAGATAGATATAGACAAATGTATACATAAATGATCAGGATGAAAAGAGAAATCGATTAAGCGGTGACTGTCTGTCCGTCCGTCCGTCCGTCCGTCCGTCCGTCCGTCCGTCCGTCCGTCTGTGCACACGATAACTCGAGTAAAAATTAAGATATCTTAACGAAACTTGGTACGTGTACTTCTTTCGGGCGTAGGACGGATGGTATTGAAAATGGGAAAAATCGGACAATAACCACGCCTACCTCCCATATAACGGTAATTTTCAGAAATACGAAAACTGCGATATTTTAGTAACTACTGAAGATTATTAACTCAAAATTGATATTTACAATAATTTTTAGACGAAAAATAAGAATGTTATAAATTTTTGGAAAATGGGCGTAGCCACGCCCACTTATGGGTACATGTGTATATCTTGGCAACCGCTGCACCGATTTCTTCCAAACTTGGCACAGTTATTGGCCTTGCTACAGGATACCAAATGGCCGAAAAGTTTTAAAATCGGACAATAACCACGCCCACATCTCATATAACGGTAATTTGGAGAAATACGAAATCTTCGATAAATCAGTAAATATTAAAGCCAATTTATTCAAAATTGATGCTTGCAACAATTCCTTACCAGAAAATACGTCTACAATAAAATTTTGAAAAATGGGCGTGGCACCGCCCACTTATGATCACATATATGTATCTCGGTAACCGTTCTACCAATTTGTACCAAACTCGGTATTTTTATTGTGCTTGCTACATAAAAGCAAAACGATGAAAATTATTGAAATCGGACTAAAATTATGGCTTTTCATATAACGGTAAATTTTAGAAATGCTTTAAACGTCAATATTGAAATTGATACATCCCGGCTTACCAAGTAGCGGTAGCTTTCAGAAAGGTGAAAATCATATATTTAATATTTGCGCCGGGTATTTAATGTTCGGCTCCGCCCGAACTTAGACTTTCTTACTTGTTTCTAATATGAATTATTTACTTCTACTTAGTAAGGGTTATACTCCCTAAGCGCGGCCGAAGGCCGCCTACGCAGACAGAAGTTCTGCGCAAAAATACTTCCGCCCTTCTTTTCCGGCAACACAGAAAGGAGAATTCCACTTAGTAAGGGTTATAATCCCTAAGCGCGGCCGAAGGCCGCCTACGCAGAAAGAAGTTCTGCGCAAAAATACTTCCGGCCCCCTTTTCCGGCAACACAGAAAGGAGAATTCTACTTAGTAAGGGTTATAATCCCTAAGCGCGGCCGAAGGCCCCCTACGCAGAAAAAAGTTCTGCTCAAAAATACTTCCGCCCTGCTTTTCCGGCAACACAGAAAGGAGAGTTCTACTCAGAAAAAAGTTCGTTTTCATGTATGCACTATTTCGGTTTTTGTCATATGCATTACTTCGGTCAGTCGGCGGCTGTGCGCGCTCTCACTCATCAGCACCTGGGTTCAAGCCCTGGTCAAATAAACATCGCAAAAAAAATAGAAAAAGGTTTTTTCTTAACAGCGGTCGTCCCTTGGCAGGCAATGCCAAAAAAACAACTTCTCATAAAAATACAGTCGCCGTTCGGAGTCGGCGTAAAACTGTAGGTCCCTCCGCTTTGTGTGACAACATCAAGGCGCACGCCACAAGTCGGAGGAGAGGCTCGACCAAACACTAAGGTAGATATGTGTAAGCGCCAATCTATTACTTCGGTTTCGAGTCGAAACTGTGCATGTATGCATTACGTCGGTTTTTGTCATATGTATTATTTCGGTTTTGAACCGAAACTGTGCATGTATGCATTACTTCGTTTTTCTCATATGCGTTATTTCGGTTTTCAAACGAAAGTGTGCATGTATGCATTATTTCGGTTTTTTCATATGCATTATTGCGGTTTTCAACCTAAACTGTGCATATATGCATTATTTAGTTTTTTTTTTCATATGCATTATTTCGGTTTTCAACCGATACTGTGCATATATGCATTATTTCGGTTTTTTTTCGTATGCATTATTTCGGTGTTTTTCATATGCATTATTTCGTATGCACAGTTTCCATATGCACAATTTCAGGGTGCCTAAATTGCTTGCTTAAGTTGCAGCTTGTTATTTTTATATATCCGACTTTATCCTCAGATAAAAGTTTTTGAAGGAGTATACGAAGGGATATGTTGCACCACCAGAATTGGTAGGAGTTGCTTCCGACATAAACACAACATCTGAAAGTGGGATGCTGCAATGTTTATTTGAATACGCTAAGTGATTTGATATGACTTTTAATTATACGATCACCAGGGAACTCCAAATTCAAGTGGCATGGAGAAGCTACGAGATTTTTGTTAGAGGAATACAGAAAAAGGAAAGATAAGTTTCGTGATCCAAAAATTAAAAAGAGCATGTGTGAATCGGTAACAAAGTCCGCGGCGAGTAAATTTTTGAAAACTATGAGGTGAATAAAATTTGAGTAGCTCATGAGGCTAGTGAAATTTTTGACAAATGCATAGAAAATTCTGACAATCGCAAAGATTGTTGATGTGCGTAACTTTTCTTTAAATAAAAGCTTAAATTGATGAATTGCAATCAACGATGGCAGATTTTTTCTTAAAATATTAATTTCACTTCAATTTGTAGTATTTTATTCTGCATAAATTTGCGGTTATCAAAAATTTACTGTTGTCAATAAATACTTCATTTCACACAGCAGATTGGCAAAACTTTCTCACCATAGTAAAAATATTATTCAACAGTTTCCCCATAGAACTTTGTTACCGATTCACACACGCCCAAAGAAGAATTTGTGGATGGATATTCTCGCTGACATGAGGACGGCGGGCTTTCTCGTTGAAGATGATGACACACTGGACCGTAAAATGCGAAACATGAAGAGGACCTATAAAACTATAAAAGATAACAACAATAAAAAGAGTACAGGTCAGTGGCCAAATGTATCATAGTTACATTGAATGCGTATGTGCCCATAATTTTGAAAGTGGTGTAAGTCACATCAGACCGACCTTTTGTGATTACATGGTAATTTACCTGCATCTGAAATCGTCGGTTATTCGTTCGAATTCATTAAGCAAAGGTAAAAGTTTTTGTCGTCAGTTTATGTCGATAGCAGGTTTCGGTTACAAGTAAACGGTCATTTAAGCACAAAAGGTGTGATGTGAATCAGGCTACTTTCAAAACTATGGGCACATATTCATATGCATGCATATTGTATGTACATATCTGTGTTCGTCAATTAAAGTAGCCGAAGTTTAGGTAGGTAATTTTTTCTTTAAACTAATTATTCATTGGATTCCCAAGCAACATTTTATAGATTAACTAGCCGCAGGTTTAGTTTATGATGCCCTTTTAATAGAAGCTTAATAAAAATATAATAATAAATAAAAAAATAATAATAAAATTTAATGGGCAATAAAACTGCATACCTAAAAGTTTTCTGAAATTCTGAAAAAAAGTGTAACAATTTTAGGGATTTTGGTGCAAATTTGCTGAAATTTTATAATTTTTGCACAGAGATTTAAAAAATATTAAACATCAAAGAAGTATAGCAAAATCAGTTAATAAAAGTTTATATTACTTCTTCTACCAGAGTGCATACTTATCTACCGCTGTTTACTTAACAATTTTATTTTCTCTTTTTAATATACCAAATGGGGCTCCTGCTGAGATAGCCCAATTGAGTTTAAGGTCTCTAAAAGCGTCTTTTCTTAAAAGGTGCCGAGCTTGTATTAGAGTAGAAGGTCGCCAATTTGAGCATATTTTATCAATAAATGAATAAATTTTTCTTCAAACAACTCATGTATGTTTTATTTCACGTGAACCCATCCTTCACAAAAAATATTGATAGATATAGCCCTTGTTATAGACTCTAGTCCGAATTCCGGTAAGTAACACAAACTAATGTCAGGAGCAGGTAATAATGTACCTTTGTACTATTTAGCATGTCATTTGACGGTAACAAGAACAAATTCAATTTAAATCTATTAAATACATTCTAGCGTGTCTCAGTCCTTTACCCACAAAAGCGGCTATAATTTTTTTTTCTATTCAAAACAGTAAGTGTGGCACCTTTCTGAAATCTTTATTAAATGAGCAATTTTTTTATGTAATGTAAAGTTATAGCTCAGTACCAAGAATGATAGAATACAAGATTGCGCCGATCAGAGAGGATTTTTGAGAATAACTTTTGTGTGACGTCACACTGGTGCAATTGCGAGAGAGAAATGCCAAAACGTGAGCAAGAATGGAAGAAGAAGAAAAAATGATGCAAAGGAAAACGTAAACAAGTTGCACCAGTGTGACGTCATGCAAACAACGATTCTGTCAAATTCGTTAAGAGAAAAATAGCGGTACCGAGATCGGCGCAACTTTTGTATTCTCTCAATCGTGGCTCAGTACATTTTTTTTTCACCCGAGATAGTCAAAGTTGGGGAAGAAAATATCAAAAAGTTAAAAATCCAGAAATAGTTATGATGGTTCCTTAATATATTTTAACTACATTGCATTTGAGTATGGAAGTATTTTACATAAAAAATTTACTAAGTATTGCCCGGCTTGTAGTTGCAGTTAAAGAAAGCACATGAAAAGGCACGATTTTTTTTTTAATTCGAAAAAATGTAAATATTTCAAAAACGGTGACACTTTTACCTGAAAATTTTTTGTTTATCAGGGAGCTCACCCCCCACCTACCTTCCCCTAAAGTTTGGCACCTTACTTCTGGGACATGCTGTATAGTACACTATACACATTCATACCTACTTAGTTGGTGACCAATTTTCAAGTATATACATATGTATATTTCAGGTCGTGGCCGCGTTCAGTGGAATACTACGACCTGTTCGAAGATATTTTTCCACTGATCACACAGTCAATTTGGGTCCAGTCGTGTCATCGAAGGAGAACAGTGATGTGCCTATGCTCCTTGACGAAAGCACATGCAGCACAACGTCCAGTTTAGAGGCATTTTCAGATTCACCTGGCGCTAAATCGGTAGATCGCCTTCAACAGGCCCAAAAAAAAAACTGGTGCAGCTAAAAGGATGAGTTCCTTACACTATTTAAGAAAAAGGCAATTGTCAAATTAGGAGCGAACACTTAATATATTTCACAGTGTGAGTGAAAATCTAAAAAGATACCAATAGCTTCGTTAGAGAACGAAATGAATTGTTCGGCAATTCGTTAATAGTCGTAGCCAACTGACGCCAATTGAAAACGCCAAGTGAAGCCAAGTCCTTCTCCACCTGATCTTTCCATCGCAGTGGGGGCCTCCCTCTTCCTATGCTACCACCAGCGGATTCCGAGTTGAATACTTTCAGAGTTGGGGCGTCGGTGTCCATTCGAACGACATGGCCAAGCCAGCGGAACCGCTGTATTTTAATTCGGTGCACTATGTCCATGTCGTTGTAAAGCTCATACAGCTCATCGTTCCATCGTGTGCGGTACTCGCCGTCGCCAACGCGTAAAGGCCCGTAAAGCTTCCGCGAAATCTTTCTCTCAAACACTTCAAGAGCCGCCTCATCGGATGTTGTCATTGTCCATGCTTCTGCGCCATATACCAGTACGGGCATGATGAGTGACATATAGAGCGTGGTTTTCGCACGTCGAGAGAGGACTTTACTCCCGAATTGCCTACTCAGTCCAAAGTAGCACTTGTTGGCAAGAGTGATTCTGCGTTGGATTTCAATGCTGACATTATTATCGGTGTTAATGTTGGTTCCCAAGTAAACGAAATTCTCTACTTTCTCGAATCGAGTTCATATGTTGAGAAATCGATTTCATTTTTATTAATTAAAAAATTGTGGAGCACACAACACGCTGCTACAATCGTATTGTCTAAGCTTGCGGTTTTTATATGCAAATATTTCAGCTTCAGAAATTCGCCCTTCAAAAGGCCGAACGCTCTTTCTATGACGGAGCGACGACAGCTTAGCTTCTGGTTAAAATTAACTTGCCATCTAGTCAACGGACCATTATCATGATACGGCGTCTTTAGATTTTGAAGCAACGGATAAGCAGAGTCGACCTGAAGATGCACATTCGGGAGTAGTAGTGACGTAATATTACGACCGTATCATACCGAACGCCATTCTTAACGCTAATAGCGGTACCGCTTTTATGTAAAGCTAAATGGACGTAACGTAACTTTGCGCTTTTATGTTGTATAGTAGACTGCATCACTCCCCATACAAAAAAAAATCGGTACTATTTTTCCATTGGAATTATAAAATCTACTATATTTTAAGACGTCCACCAAAATATTTTGGAAAAATATTAAGATTTAAGTGAGCTGGACCGATTTGAAAATACCTCCAAAAATGTTTTTTTTTTATGAATAAAAATAGTTTCTTAAAGATTTTTTTTTAAATGTTTTTAACATTTTTCAAAGATTGGTATAAGAAAAACTTGAATAACTGAACCTAAACTCTTCCGATTTAGACTTAAGAAGTGTCATTGGAAAGGTATTTTCTCACCCTTTTCATTTATTTGCTAATAAACTTATTCAAAGGATGGAAGAGAGAGGTAGGAGAAACGAACCTCATTCAAAGTTGAATTAAGAAGTTTTGGTATTCGAAAAAAAAGATGCGACACGAATGACGTTTCTTTTGGCCAGAAATAAAAACGGTGTGAAAATACCTTTCTACTGAGATCCCATAAGTCTAAATCAGAACATTTTTGGCCCAGTTATTCAAGTTTTTCGTAAATCAATATTTGAAAAAAGTAAAAAAAACAGCATCAAAAATCTCATTCTTACGATTCCGTTGGAAAGATTTTTAAATATTTGTATGCAGATTTTTTAAGCTTATTCTAATTTGTCATCTGAGGGGACTTTTTTCAAAAAGTTCTTTAAGAAACGATTGTTATTCATAAAAAACTTCATTTTTGGAGGTATTTTCAAATCGGGCCAGCTCACTTAAATCTTAATATTTTTACGAAATATTTTGGTAAACGTCTTAAAATATAATAAATTTAGTAATCCCGGCGAAAAAACCACAACTTTTTTTGGTGATGCAGTCTGTTGTATAGGCATTCATTGCTTTTCACAAAGTTTATTAGGACTTCATCCTCTTCGGCCATCCATGCACTTTCCACTTTATTATTCAAAATTCATAGAAATGTATATTCCATGCTTTTATTTTGGTCAAAAGAATTGTAAACAAATTTTCCAATACACTGCTACAAATATGACGTTGCCAAAAACCGTTGATAAATAGTTATATACCGTCACTGTTGCCGTCAGAAATATTACGGTGCCGTCAAATTACATTACGGTGTGTATTGCCGTCATCTTAGTTGACATCTTGCAATATTTACATGGCAACGTTTTTGGCAACGTTAAGTTGCGACCGCTTTTTTATGTTACCGCTTTCGAGGAAACCAAAGCTTTAGTGATGCAGTCATATTAATAACTTAAAAATGGCGTTCTCCATTTTTGGATATCTGCTTTAGTTTCCGAGATATTGAGTAAAAAAGTGTCGTCAATTTAGTAGAAATTTTGATCACATTTTGTCGTATTTCATACAAATTGGCTGCCAAATTGTGGACAAATGACGCTTACGACAAAATTTTACTAAAGAAAATCCTTCATAAACTCAAAACTAATTAAAAATAAACATAAAAAATTAAATAATTTAATAATTTAAGAATTTTGTGAACTAATAACATTTTCAGAGACTTTGGAGTAAATCTATCTTCGCGCTTTTGAGAAATTGCATTCCAAACTTCAATCGCGATTTCCCACAACCTGCCGAAATTAACATACGACAATCTCCCTGCAGGGAAATTGCGGACTAGTTAATCAATTTTCTAGTTCCATACTAGGTCTTTATCGCCAAAAAGGAACTAGTCCGATAGGAACTAAATCGGCGAAAAGTGGTACTTTTAAAAAACTAATTTTTTCAGTTTTTTTCACTAGAAATCTATATCTAAAGTGACGAATTTAGAAATGGTTCGGAACTATAGAAAAAGGGATGCAGAACGAACTTGATATTATTTGTTGAATTTAGAACTAGTTCGGAACTATCGAATAAGGGATGCAGCGGGGGGCTTGTTTACTTTACATAGATATGTGTTCGGCGGCTTTTTCGTTCAAATACGCTTCTATTCTGCGCTTCGCAGATGCTTTTTCATAGCCTGGTAATACAAAACTAAAATTTGTGTTAATATTTCAACATCTTGGAACCGTCTGGAATCTAAGAAATAACAGCGAGCACCTCTGCAAACTTAGCTACAGCTAAAGGTATGTAAACGTACATTTCTTACAATCATTCAAACAAATTTTATTTCAAATTGAAAACACATTTCTTCCAAAATAACTTAAAATCGCACACACGGAAGAACCAAAAAGATTGAAAATTCATGATACTTTTTTCTTTCGTCTGTCGATTTTAGAACTGATTCGGAACTATAGAATTTAGGCCTAGTTCAGAACTATCGAAAAAGGGATGCATCGGGGGGCAATTGACACTTCCTAGGACATCGCCATGTTAAATTCGCCAGTTTCTTGCATGCAAAAGAGATTTAACGCGAACCAGTACTGGGTCTAAATGTACTAGAAGCGCACCAGTTCAGAACTAGAGATTTTCCCCACAGGGCTTTTACCCAGACGACGGTATGTGTGTATGTGTTGTCACCGCTGTGCATGCTTTGTATACATATACTTTCTTAATTACATATGAAAAAGCATCCGAGACGTGCAAAACGCCATCCGTGTAGTGAAAAATGCTTAATTTTAATTGTGATGGAGTAGTATATTTTCTGTTTCATTCTCATATAAAGAACGCAACATTTTCTCAGGTTTCAGGGCAACGCAAAGGAAGAGTTCCCATATAAAAGCGCAGAACTTTTTTTGAGAAAAAAAATGCTATTAGTGTTGTGGCACAAAGGGGGTGCCTATAGTTTTATGTCGACTCTGAACGGCCATTGTATTTTATGGGAAGCTGTTTTGCATTTTCAAGGTTTTCGCACTTCTAACCACTACACCCCAGCGGCCTATATGCGAGACCTATATTCAGATAAATTTTTGGTTTTTGGTATCGATATTTGGAATATCGAGTCTTTTTATTCCGATATTAATGGGTACCCGATATTTTTAAAGCGATACTTTAAATTAGTACCATATCGATACTTTCGGTTCGATATCGGGTCCCTACTCTTGTCGTAATAGAAACACTAAATCCTGTAAAATAATCAGAATCCAGAATAAACCGCGAATTGAAAAATTTCATAAAATTCACCTCAAACGTCCTACGAGGCATTCGTAAGTGCTCCTTAAACAAGTGGTTATTGTATCGCTCAACTGTGACTTCATAATAACCGTCATTTCTGGATCTTTCCTCGCCATCTGCTATGGAATTTGCCGAAGTTGTTACAGATTGAATGGTAATTTCGCTTGCCAAACAATGAAAAACTGATTCAAAGACGTTTTCAATGTTATCCTCAAGGAATTCCGACAGTATTGCTTCTTCCATTTTTCTTAATATACATAGACACAAAACACAATTTTTTCAATACAATAATTTGTTGATAATCGTTTGTGGTTGACAGCTTTTGAATTTACAAAAATTGTGACAGCTAATCTATCAGTACGTTCAGAAGGCGCATAACATTTCGCCGACTGATTACTGATTTTTTAACAACAGTTGCGATCAACTGTTGCGCCTTCTGAACTTGCCCAATGTAAGTGGCAGCTATACGAAGAGTGCTTCAAAGTGAGCAGAGAAACTTGTTATACGTTTCAAAGGAGAGCGAGAGCAATACTCACACAGTGCCAAAAATGAAATCAGTAATACTAACAGTTGTTAGCCTTGAAAGTCAAATAAGCTGCAGTTGTGTATTCATGAAAACCGATGGAAATAGAATATCTTGTGAAACGAAGTTTTTTATTGGTCAAAGAAAGCATTTTGAAATTTTTTTAATGGAGGTGAATGATGGAGGTATTTACTGATATTTTATATATAATATGTTACAGTGAACTAGAATTTGTGGACAAAACTGGATTTGTTAAAAATATTTTTTATTTCTTTAATTTTTAAACTTTGAAAGAGTAGAGGTTATAACAAATTTAGGTACCTTATTAAGAACCCTATCCTCCGGCTATAAATTAAATTTAGAGAGGTTGCAAGAAATTATTAATAAAACTAGCCAATGCCCGCTTACTTCGCGGCGCCTTATAAGAACTTTTGCGTTGGCCAAAGCAAAAGAGCGTTTAAAGGCAAAACGTCTGTAAAGTCAAAATTTGTAGTTTAAGTTAAAACCACCAAAGCGCAATATCCTCCTCAAACATTGGCTTAGAACAGTGATGCCAAATTGTGGGTAATTTCCCTATTTGAGGGATATTTTGCAAAAAAATTATTAAAAGGGAAAAAGAGAAATTTAAAATAAAAAAGGGATTTTCTTTTGACACAGTTATCGATGCACAATTGATCAAAATTCAAGAATAACCGACATTATTAGGTAATTAATCGTCCTGAGGATGTGATGTGGAGTGAAAGGATGTATATCTAATTATTAAAAAGTATAAGGACAATTTTGAAAATTTTTTCACATTAACCAATTCAAGCTCTGAGTAAGAAATAATCTTTTCAATTGCAACTGGTGTTTCATGTAAAAAACGGAACAAATAATCTGATCAAATGTTAAATAGCACATGTATGTGCTTCAATTTAAAACTCACCAAAACATCATATTCGCTTACACGATGCAAATAGTTTGTAACAGTGATAGTTTTAAGAACTGCCAGTAACAGGCCTATTCTGCGTTGGTAACAAAAATTTTGTTACCGGTTAGTAAAGTTACTGTCAATTTTTAAACCCTTTTCGTATTCTCCACACTCTTGTAAGCGGTAAATTTTGTTACCTTCTCATGAGCAGGTAACAAAATATTGCCCCGTGAAATATGCAACATCAGAATTTCAACGAAACTCCATAGCTGAATTGCTGAATAAATTAAAACGTTACCAAGGTAAATAGAATTGCGGTTACAAGAAGTGTTGACAATTGTTGGTAACAAAATTAGCTTGTTACAAAATGTTCGGTTACAAGCAGAATAGGCCTGTAAGTATACAACAATAAAGAACACAAATGTATGTATGCATTAGTTGGGGCACCGAAATTGCGCATATGGAATCTGTGCATTTAGACATTATTTCGGTTTCAGCCGAAACTGTGCATGCATGCTTTATTTCGGTTTTTGCCATATGCATTATTTCGGTTTTTATCCGAAACTGTGCATGTAAGCATTACTTCGTTTTTTTTTTCAGATGCATTATTTCGCTTTTAAAACGAAAGTATGCATATGCATAATTTCGGTATTTTCTCAACTGTGCATACATGCAATATTTCGGTTTTTGTTATATGCATTTTCAACCGAAACTGTGCATGTATGCATACCAGGGTTGTTGCGAATATTCGCATTAGCATTCGCAACCGCGGAGCTTCCGCATTAATTTTAACATTCGCATTCGCAATAATCAATGCGGAGCTTTTGCGAATGGGAATG
The DNA here is from genome assembly GCF_013731165.1 of Rhagoletis pomonella. Lineage (NCBI taxonomy): Eukaryota > Metazoa > Arthropoda > Insecta > Diptera > Tephritidae > Rhagoletis > Rhagoletis pomonella. The sequence goes on along the minus strand of NW_023458571.1, from coordinate 2,954,433 downwards.
TTGTGCAAGTGCACCGATAAAACGTATATATGGCAAACAAAACGACAAATTGTGGCCAATATTTTTTGTCTATGGTCATGGGAGTATTTGAGTAACAAAACTTTAAGCATATTATTTCCTAAGCTATACAACTGAGCTATCAATGGGCAGTCGTACGTCAAAGAGAACATAGCCATTTTAGTAATAATTTTTTTGTTTTTCTGTTTTGCTATTTGAAGTCAAGGAGTAAGCTCCTTCAATAGGGATTTCCAGCAGAAATGGTCAACGTCTGGATACTAAGAGAATCGATGCTCAAATAATTATATAGGTCTAACCTTTAATTAATTAAGAATTACGTTACTATCTGAGACCCTCATCATCCGCAATTCTAATAATTTAAATGCTTACATATAAAAAATCGGGGTGCTTTTAAAAAAAAAAAATCCGATCCGGCTGGCAGCCACGACTTTGAAAACAGAATTTTGTTAAACATTTTCGTCACATATCCACCTATTTAGCTCGCTATAAGCACAAATTTTTCCAACCAGTCGCAGAAGAAAGTATTAAAAATGAATTACAAAAACTAAAATCGAAAAACGCTAATGACGTTACAGGTTGTGAAACAGCCAAAGGAATGAGAAAGAAGAATTATTTTTAAAAAGCTTTAGAAAAACCTGATACATCTGGTTTGGCTTGTAAATGCTGTTTAAACAACGATCTCACCATTATGCTAGATTCTTCAAGTGAAGATGAAAGTCGAGAGGATACATCCGGCATTTTCAGCCCCGAAGCAACTCTCATTACTTTTTATTAAATATAATGTTCCCACTTTTTAAATTCAAGTACTAAATAAAATAAACATTATTAAAAATTCCTAACTTTTCCATTTTTTATTTGCCTAAATAACTAAAAGTAAATGACTTACCTTATTGTTTCTTAAAAATACTGACATCCGCATCCGCATTCGCATCCGCGGATGTCTAAAATTCAACATTCGCAACACCCCTAATGCATTATTTCGTCTTTCATGTATGCATTATTTCGATTTTCATCCGAAACTGTGCATGTATGCATTACTTCGTCTTTCACATATGCATTATTTCGGTTTTGAACCGAAATTGTGCATGCATGCATTATTTCGGTTTTTGTTATATGCATTATTTCGGTTTTCTAACGAAAGTGTGCATATGGATAATTTCGTTTTTATTGAATTATTTACTTCTACATAGTAAGGGTTTTAATCCCTAAGCGCGGCCGAAGGCCGCCTACGCAGAGAGAAGTTCTGCGCAAAATACTTCCGTCCCCTCTTTTCCGGCTACACAGAAAGGAGAGTTATTTTTAGGAAGAGTTCTAATCCATAAGCGCGGCCTAAGGCCACCTACGCAGAGAGAAGTTCTGCGCAAAATACTTCCGTCCCCTCTTTACCGGCAACACACAAAGGAGAGTTCTTTTTAGTAAGAGTTATAATCCCTAAGCGCGGCCGAAGGCCGCCTACGCAGAGAGAAGTTCTGCGCAAAAATACTTCCGTCCCCTCTTTTCCGGCAACACAGAAAGGAGAGTTCTTTTTAGTAAGAGTTATAATCCCTAAGCGCGGCCTAAGACCGCTTACGCAGAGAGAAGTTCTGCGCAAAAATACTTCCGGTTCCCTTTTCCGGCAACACAGAAAAGAGATTTCTACTTAGTAAGAGTTATAATCCCTAAGCGCGGCCTAAGGCCACCTACGCAGAAAGAAGTTCTGCGCAAAAATACTTCCGCCCTTCTTTTCCTGCAACACAGAAAGAAGAGTTCTATTTAGTAAGGGTTATAATCCCTAAGCGCGGCCGAAGGTCGCCTACGCAGAAAGAAATTCTGCGCAAAAGTACTTCCGGTCCCCTTTTCCGGCAACACAGAAATGAAGATTCTACTTACTTAGTGAGGGATATAATCCCTAAGCGCGGCGGAAGGCCGCCTACGCAGAGAGAAGTTCTGCGCAAAAATACTTCCGTCCCCTCTTTTCCGGCAACACAGAAAGGATAGTTCTACTTAGCAAGGATTATAATCCCTAAGCGCGGCCGAAGGCCGCCTACGCAGAAAGAAGTTCTGAGCAAAAATACTTCCGCCCTTCTTTTCCTGCAACACAGAAAGAAGAATTCTACTTAGTAAGGGTTATAATCCCTAAGAGTTATTTTTAGTAAGAGTAATAGTCCCTAAGCGCGGTCCCGCCTACGCAGAAAGAAGTTCATTTTCATGTATACACTATTTCGGTTTTTGTCATAAATATGCATTATTTCGGGTTTGAGTTGAAACTGAGCATGCATGCATTACTTCGGTTTTTGTCATATGCATTATTTTGGTTTTGAACCGAAACTGTGCATGTATGCCTTACTTAATTTTTGTCATATGCGTTATTTCGGGTTTCAAACGAGAGTGTGCATATATACATTATTTCGGTTTTTTCATATGCGTTATTTCGGTGTTCAGCCGAAACTGTGCATATATGTATTATTTCGGTTTTTTTCATATGCGTTATTTCGGTTTTCAAACGAAAGAGTGCATATGCATAATTTCGGTTTTTCTAATATGCATTATTGCGGTTTTCAACCGAAACTGTGTATACATGCATTATTTCGGTTTTCAGCCGAAACTGTGCATATATGCATTATTTCGGTTTTTTTTTATATGCATTTTTTCGTATGCACAGTTTCCATATGCACAATTTCAGGGTGCCGCATTAGTTATCTTAATATGGAAAGAAGTTTCTTTAAAAACTTGGGACTTAATAAACACTGAAGCTAATTTATGAATGTTGTAGATATTTTTAAATTCTTTTAGGCCCGTAGTGAGTATTCTACCGACCTTTGAACTTCGAAAGAATATTATATGTGTGGGGTAGTGACAAGGAGGACGCGCTTCCACTCCGCAGAGCCTGGGTAGAAAAAAGGTTTTTTCTTAACAGCGGTCGCCCTAGGCGGGCAATGGCAAACCTTCGAGTGTATTTCTGCCATGAAAGACAGCTTCTTATTAAAAATACAATGGCCGCTCGGAGCCGACGTAAAACTGTAGGTCCCTCCCCTTTGTGTGCAAGGCGCACGCCACAAATCGGAGGAGAAGCTCGGCGAAACACTAATGTAGTATGTGTAAGTGCCAATCTATTATTATTATTATTATTTTATATGAATGTTACTTCTTTACTCCTGAAATATGTATATGTTTTGATTTCGTTGGCAATTTTGTGGGATACATTTTTAAGATGTAGGTAATTGAGGGTTTTTTTCCCGATTCTCATGGAATTTTTAACAGATAATATCTGGCATCACTGGCCTAGAATAGTAACGCTGTGATACCATATGGAATACTAAGGCTCTCTTTCGATGTCATGAGCTTTACCGATGGTCTTATTTCCACCTGTGAGATCTCTGCCAAGCATGCGTAATATTTTTCTATGATCTTGCAACTAAAACATTGATCCGATGCGTAAGCCAACAAAAGTTGGAAGCTCAAGAGTACAGGTGTGTGTTTTCTGTTATCGGAGGGCCAAGAATACTCGCTGTCCGACAGGATGAAAAGTTTTCCCGTACATTGGCTAAATTAGTTGTGTGATCTCTGGAATATCATTAAAATGAAGCCACTGATATAACTACCAGGACTTCTTCTTGTTAATTCGCCACTTTTACAATTCGTGCTTATATTTATGAACAGGTTTCAAGGTAGATGCACGATCGCATTTAGGGTGCATGAGGGCGTCAGACAAAGGTGCGCTTACACAATTTTACGGTCTTTCTATGCACACTTCTTTCATTTAGCAATCTGAAAACTAAATTCGTATAACTTAAACTAAACATAGGGCCAAAGCAGACCAAATACACGGGGTTTCTATACATTTCGGCTGTAGCGCCATCCATTGGGTCAATTTTCTGCAAATCCATTGCTTATCATAAAATGAACACTTATTATGAATTTTATTGATATTGTATAAAAATACGGATTTTCCAAATACCTCGACTCCAGCGCAACCAAGCGGATCCATTTTTATCAAAAGAATATTTTATCATACAGGTACATAGCTCAGATTTGAAACTTGAACGAAATCGGTTAATAAATACGACTTTTATAAATAACTCTACTCCAGCGCCGCCTAGCGGGTTTTCTGGTAGCATATAATAGGACTATACATGCAAGGTATAACCTCCGACAATTTTACGTAACTCTGTCCAGTGGATTTTGAGTTTAGTCCGAACAACGAGAACGGCTATCATTTTATGTAGGTATGTAGATAGGACAGTCTATAACGAAACTCATAAAAATCAAAGTTCCGAACTTTGTGAAAAATTTAAAAAAATTCTTAAAAATTTTCACAAATATATTTATTACCTCTTACTAAAACTTAAAAACAAAGTTATAATAGTTCAATGCGATTTAGAAATCTAGGAGAAAATGGTTTCCGATCGAATGACGCTTCCCCGTTTACGTAAATGTATATAGATGCAGCCTTTTCAATAACTACCACTTTTCGCCATCATTACGGTACTGATGACATATTTATGTAGCTGTACCGAATTTCAGGATGTCAGCATTAGCGGTTCCGGAGGTAAGCGATATTAGAATTTCAGTTTGTATGGAAGGTGCCACGCCCCAATTTCCAATAGCTGTCCCTTTTTGCCACAAATACGTTGTTGATATCATATCTAGCTGTGTCGAATTTCGGGACGTTAGCATGAGCGATTCCAGAGATAAGCTATATGAGAAATTCAATTTGTATGGGAGGTGCCATAACTAGAGTATTTGCAATTTATGCATCCGTGCTAAGTTCCCCAGCGTAGTTGCTTTTAGATAGGGATGCACCGGATAGAGATTTTTCCCGATAACCCGATATCCGGTAGACTGCTGCCTTTATAAATTTCACAACATTGTTATATTATTATTTTTGGTTTAGCGACATACTTATAGCCAGATTATCTGCTTTGTCGAGCTGAACTATCCAATACGTAATTAAGAATACAAAATTTCTCCCGTAAAAACTAAGTAATAAAATAATCCTGTATTAAAAGGATAACTTTTCCGCCTACAAACTTGATTTATCGATTATTTTTGTTAAATAGAGGAGAAAGTCAAAGACAAAAGATAAACCACAATGAACGCCGCCAAGCAAAGATGCGTGGTTGATGTATTTTTATTAAAGAATGTGATGAAAATCGAACTATTATAAATTTTTAAATACATATCGTCCCGCTTCCCACATCGTCCCGTAATGCTTCAGTGTTGCAATAATTTGTAACCCACGTTCCAAAACTAGTTTATTTTCCGCCATCAATTCAGCTAAAAACTGGGTTAATGATGAAATAATTCGAAAAAAATAAATAAATTAGCATGGAGAAACCAATTGAATCATATTTAAAAAGCCCGAACACTAGTGAAAGCTTCTGTTGAAGAGCGTACTTACCAGGATATTTAGCAATGCTTTGAGGAAATCGCCAACGGCTCTGATACTGATTCCAGCTTTTGTAGTGATATGGGTACAAGAAAACATGCAATAAAAAAAACCTTTTAATATACCACGCTTTTATAAATGGACTAAAAAGTAGAAAAAAATTTTCTCAGTACCATAGAATTTTTTTTGATAACTTTTGTTTTTGAAATTTTAGCAAAAGTCATTATAAACAATTTATGAGATTGAAAACGAAAAACGAGGGGCGCATGCAATACAAAGCATTAGATTTAATTGACAATAGTGAAACTACATAACATAAAATATATTACATACACTTAGGTCTCTTTTTATGCGGATTTGAATTTATGCGGTTTTTCAAACCATTATTTCGCAGTAGCGATTTTGCTTTTTTCAGAGTTTTTATTACTTTTTTCAGTGTATAAAAGACAATGCTTCTGATAAATAATTTGTCTTTGTATTCTTACATAATAATAATAGATTGGCGCTTACACATACGTGGAGCTTCTCCTCCAATTTGTGGTGTACGCCTTGATGTTGTCACACAAAGGGGAGGGACCTACAGTTTTACGCCGACTCCAAACGGCGATTGTATTTTTACGAGAAGCTGTTTTTCATGGCAGAAATACACTCGGAGGTTTGCCATTGCCTGCCGAGGGGCGACCGCTGTTAAGAAAAAACCTTTTTTTTCTAAATTTTTTTTATATATTCTTACATAATTCATGTATTTATTGTGGTATTTTTATTTATTTTTTTGGTTAAAATGCAGATAAAATTTTATTTATTTCATTAATGTTCGGTTTTACATGGAATAATAAGTGTTGAAATAAATAGTTTTTTTGCTCAATAATGCCTCACTGGATTTTTATGCGGTTTTTTAGAATTTTTTACATGGAGTATCTGAATTTATGCGGTTTTTGAAAATGCTGGAACGCATCCCCTGTTTTTGTATGAAAGTAAAGAACCTTTTTATGCGGATTTTTTTTATGCGGCTTTCTGAGGAACGCATGTACCCCATAAAAAGAGACCTAAGTGTATATTACTTTTCATATCAATTCAAGTCTATTACACGCGCCTGACTGGTCTACGACTACCAATTGGTCCCCAAAGACTAGTTACCAACTGGACCTAAACTAAATACCAACTAAGCCCCCGTACCCCAAGAGGTTCCAAAGTCACTCCACCACTCTCTGAACCCGAATCCGAGGTCCGTTAATTTCCATAATGTCAGCTTCGAGGTCATTTGAAGGTCAAATAGGACATAAAATTTAATCAATAAAAATTTAAAAAAAAAAATTGTTTTTGTTGTCATTAAAACCGAGTTGGACGTCCCTTGATTCCTCAAGGTCATCTGGAGATCATGCCAAGGTCATCCCAAGGTCAAATTCCGATGAATTTTATTGAATTTTCAGGTTTATTCAATGAATTTTTCCTTACTTGACCTTCAAATGACCACGAACCTGACGTGATGGAGGCTAACCTACCTTGGATTCGTATTCAGCATGTCGAATAACGTAGGGATATAGAGGTTTGGTTTAATATACATACACTTTTTTTTTGTTAACCTGTGTAATTCAACGAAATTCTGATACATAAGTATTGCATTTTATCAGACTTTATTTATATTCTCTTTCAACATACGCACATGCATACCCTGTATTGAAACGAACTGCGGAACTGGTTCGGTTCTAGTGCGTTTGGAACCATGACTAGTACGCGTTAATTCTCTTTTGCATGCTAGCGACTGGCGAATTTAACATTGCGATGTCCTTGGAAGCGTCAATTGTCCCCCGTTGCATCCCTTTGGCTCTAGTTCCGAACCAGTTCTAAATTCGACAGATAAGATCTAGTTCGTT
>NW_023458571.1:2944684-2947073 GCF_013731165.1 Rhagoletis pomonella | reverse complement strand
ATGGTTATGTTAATTAACAGAGGGGAAATTATTTCTATAACATAACTCGCGCACTTCCCGATTTTTTTGGCTTGTTTGCATAGTACCGCTTGCTGTCTCTAAGGCTCTTCCACGCTGCTTTGCAAGATTCCTATGATATGTTGGCAATTAGTAAATTTAATGCACTATACTATAGTTACTCAGATATTAGAAATTACCAGGTTTACCGACAATTTGCGCGATTTTGTACCAAGCGCTGGAAAGTGCGTTTCGGTTACTGTGATCTTTTCGCTGCTTGTCCCAAATACATGGGAATCCTTTAACAGCCGCCACTAATTTCTTCCTCTCTTCGTCATTTAATTGGATTTTTGCCCTTTTTGTGGTAGCTGCTGTGTTCTCCACTATTATTCAAATAAAAATTAAACAGTTTAATATAGTTTTAAATTTATTATTTTAAATAAGCTTACTTTTTCCAATGCTTTGTTAATATAAAACTTTTCAACTGCTTGTCAATTTCAAAAAAAGGCCACTCTCCGCTCAATTTTAAATGACATGGGCGTTTTAAATAGCGGTGAAAAAATATTGCTGGCGTCATGTTGCTAGCATGTTACGTGGTGTTTTCACGGCGTGAACTGAGTACTACTTTGCCGTGAGACACATGTAAAATTTCGCGCATATTTCACAGCAATGCAATTTGTATGGATTTTGACAGTCATTTCACGTGAAACGCGAACTTAGTCCTACGGTTAGAAATGGAAAGTATGTGCATGGCTTATTGATATTCTTAATATGTAAAGATGTAGTACATAGATGCACACACCAAAATACCACAAGAACCGATGCATTGGTTTCTTATTTTATCTTTTGTGAATATACAGTAACAGGTAGACCGAGCTTTGCTCGAAGTGCATATACTTTTTAAAGTTTTCAAGGTTTGGATATCAAATACTGGTCATTTGGATAGCTTTAAAAAAAAATTTTGGAAAAAAAATTGGATTCCGATATCTATTAAGTAAGTAAATTTCTTGCTTTAAAATTTAGATGGCAAGCCTACTTAGAAATATACTAGAATGAATATTACATATCTTGAGCGCATATGCACTGTGCATACATACGAAAAAAATGCTGAGTGAAATTAACAAAATACAAATTTGTATTAAATAGAAGCGTCGCAACCCTGATCGAAAATATTTTCAGACCAAAGTTCTCAACAATACCTTTCATTTGATATCCATATTGCGAGATTTAAGATAAATTGTGTAGGATCGAAAACAAGTGGCAACCTTACACTACTATGTATCCTAAGGGATAACACTTTGTATATGGGGAAAGCATTGTCTGCGAACCTTCTCTTGGTTCCCATGAATAGTAATATTTTACTTACAAAAAATTAAATAAAAAGAACCCTATGGATATAAATACAAGAATTGCTCGTTTAATATAATAAGATACATTTGTACATATACACACACATACATATATAATTAGTTAAGGTAATAGAGTTAAAAAATTGTATAGGAAAAATGTTGAATAAAAAGATCACATTTGAAATACAAGTCTCACTAAAGACTTCTCTCTTCTATTCCTTTTTTTATATATGTAAGGTAAGGGGCAAAACATTTAGTATTTTCGAATTAACCTCTTACTTTTTAGTCTCTACTTCCCCTCACCATTGGTAAGGGGTAGAAATTTTTGAAGTAAGAGTATTTTCAGGTCAAAGCATTTCTATCACTTTTTACCCCCAACCAGAGGTAAGGAACAAGTGACACAGCTCTGCAGCATAAATGAGGGACAGTTCACATCTGCCCCGTGTGGCCATATGACAACGGGCTTTAAAACCACTTAAATATTTAACATCCACGATTGTTTTTTATTGTTATTTTTTAACCATAGTGTCACTAATATTTTATCTAGTTTTTTTATCACTGTCACATTTTGAAAATACTAAAGCACTTGCTATAAATTTATGCATATCGTTACCTTAATATATAAAGGCCCTATCTCACATCGTCGCTAAAATACAAAAAGCCGTAACTAAGTTGTGAGGACTACATGTCCCCAGGGAATTTAGCCCACACAAACTCCCGCACCACCAACCAAACCAGTCACACAACAGCAACACAAGTCATAGCAACACTCGACAACCTCTTCGTTGCCATGACAACGCAACATCAAACAGCAACATGTAGCTGCGCGACCACGCAACATCAAGCACATAGCCTATTAAAGGCACGGTGGAGAGAATACAGAGGTGGCGCCGATGACGATACCGCTACTCGGCTCTCAGTGATTTTGACAGAATCAGCTGTTTTGGTGACGTCATAGTAGAGAAGACAGCAGTAGTGATGTGCTGAGTCAATACCTTTAAGTACCCAATACTCTCGATACTCGGTACCGAAACATTTAGGTT
>NW_023458571.1:2918516-2944584 GCF_013731165.1 Rhagoletis pomonella | reverse complement strand
AAAAAGAGACCTAAGTGTATATTACTTTTCATATCAATTCAAGTCTATTACATGCGCCTGACTGGTCTCAGACTGTTTACCAACTGGTCCCCAAGGACTAGTTACCAAGTGGTCCTAAACTAAATACCAACTGAGCCCGCGTACCCCAAAGAGGTTCCAAAGTCACTCCACCAAATTGACCCACTGAGACAAACACCATGTGTTGGTCTCTGTCAAGCCCTTCGAAATTTTTTGCTGGGCTATGCGTTACATCTTCGCAAATTTTACCACTACCAAAATCAAAGATGTATACACTTCAATAACACAGGTTTACAAAAAAAGCATATGCATATTAAACCAAACCTATATATCCCTATGTTATTCGACACGCTGAATGTGAATCCGAAGTCCGTTAGTCTTCACCACGTCTGGTTCGTGGGCAGTTGAAGGTCAAGTAGGGAAAAATTCATTGAATAAACCTGAAGGTCCGTTAATTTCCATAATGTCAGCTTCGAGGTCATTTGAAGGTCAAATAGGACATAAAATGTATTCAATAAAAATTAAAAAAAAAATTTGTTTTTGTTGTCACTGAAACCGAGTATGGAGGTCCCTTGATTCCTCAAGGTCATCTGGAGGTCATGCCAAGGTCATCCCAAGGTCAAATTCCGATGAATTTTATTGAATTTTCAGGTTTATTCAATGAATTTTTCCTTACTTGACTATGCAGCTGCATAATTGCGACTCATTTAACTTCTTTGTTCAGAATTGAAATTTGATATATTTTTTCCGCTCCGAATGGAAAATTCCATTCAGAGGCGTCAAATAACTTCTTTGTCCAAGCCATTGGCATTTCATCATAGCGCGATGCAATGCCAATGCCTTATGGTGAAATTAATTATTAAGTAAACGTAATAAATGTATAAATAAGCTGAGATTGAAAATAAGTTTGTTCTTGTCTCATAGTTCGGAACTTACTCAACTTACTTTTAATTTATCCGCAAGGACGTGGATTAATATACATTTTTTTACTGTTTCCCAAACGGGGAAACATAATTGGCGCCCAACGTGGGGCTCGCGAAGTTTAATCGAAGTAAAAGGAGAAAATACAAAGTATCCTTAAAGATTAACCGCGAGTGTTTCGAATTCACAAAAATTTTTAATCAAGCGTTTTAATCGAAGTAAAAGGAGAAAATACAAAGTATCCTTAAAGATTAACCGCGATTGTTTCGAAATCACAAAATAAAAATCGCGCATATTAAATATCCTTTAAAGGATTAGCCGCGATAAATAAAGGCTTGTACAGCCAATAACATAAATAAAACCAATTTACAACTCAGCTCAATTCTGCGATTCTGAATTCCAGACCCTCCAGAATAGAAGAACCTCCCTTCCTAGAAGGGATCACAAGTAAAGGACTAAAAATTCTATAACTTCAATCACCAAGCAAGGACGATTACTACAGTCACCAAGCAAGGACGATAAGTGATAATCAGCCATTAGCGAGACCGTCAACGAGGACAATTGCAGCCATTAGCCAGAACGTCAACGAGGACAATTGCAGCAGGCATTTTAAGAGGAAACTTACTTATCCTTAGTGAATAATTTAAGTAAGTTAATTATATATCATCACTAAAATATATTATTGTGAATATTGTGTAAGTGGCTATAAAATTAAAAAGTGCTTGAAATGAGATAAAAAAACAGAACAAGAATTACATAAAGATGACAGACGCTTTACCAGTAGGTTTGGACTATGGTGACATTAATAGAATTGTAGACAACTTAGAATTTGTAATAAACACTCACGAGTTTACTGAAGATATACTAACTGACGAAAGGAAAGTGAAGTGTATGGAAAAAGTTTTTAAATTTATTGGTAAAAATAAAAAAGCGAATGCAGCGGACTATGACAATAAAGAAACTCTTGAAGAGGAATCAGTGGCAATGATTCGAAAAATAAATATAAAATACGGCTTGTACAGCCAATAAATTATTAAAATTCCGGTCTATAACATAAGCTTAATTCTGCGATTCTGAACTCCAGGCCCTCCAGAGTATAAAAGCCTCCTTTCTTAGAAGGGATCAACAATAAATAAAATTTAAAAAATATTTTAATGGGCAATAGCCCCAGCAAACCCAAATACGAACGACTTTATTATTGCAAATATTGCCACGGGGCTCACAAAATAAGTAACTGCCCATAACTAAAGCATTAGAAAACATAAAAAGAATAATTAATTTTATTACATATATGGAAAATAATTTAAATACCAAACAGGAATATGGCGAACGGTGACTTAACAGTTGACCTAATTACGCGATTAATCGCTAACAGTAATATAGGTCTTAGGCAGAAAATCGAACATTTACGTTCACAATTAGAAATGAATACGCGTAGGGCTACGGATTATGAAGCAGAAACAATTGACGAAAGTATAGTGTGTCAGGAATCCCTTGACGTGATAAAATCACTACCCGAATTTTTCGGAAAAATTAATGCGTATGTTAGCTGGAGGGAAGCAGCTCATAACGCGATGAGCCTATACGTGAGAGGCAGTAGAAAATACTTCGCGGCCCTCACAATATTGAGAAATAAAATTACTCAAGACGCGAATTACGTCCTTACAAACCACGGACAGTGTTAAATTTCGACGCGATAGTCGCTCGCCTTGACTTCGCGTACTCGGTCAAACGCCCAATACACATTATTGAGCAAGAATTAAGCGTACTTCGACAAGGCGTAATGACTGTTGTAGAATATTACAACCTGGTCAGCAAAAAATTGACTTTATTAATAAATAAAACAATAATGACACATGGCAATGCGTCAGATATAACCAAAGAGCTTAGAAGATAGGGATCACACCCTATACATTTTTATAACAGGGCTCAATGCGCCCTTAAGGGATATAATTTTTTCGCTTAACAGGCAAGATTTACCAGATGCTTTGGCAAAAGCACAAGAGCTCGAATCAAACAATCAGAGAGCATTATTTGATAAAGAGCTAGGTTACCAAAATTCACAAATAATAATTTGCGGTTCCCATCAAAGAACAACGTCCCTAAAGCAGAGCCCATGGATGTGGATCCATCCATATCGAGGTTCAGAAGAAATTTTAATAAGCCGCAACAGAATGGTGGCTTTATAAAGCAAGATTTTAATATGGCTAGCACAAGTGCTTCAGCCAATAAACCTCTACAAAACTTTGGGGTACAAACCCAAAATGCACACGCTCCGAAGCGACCAAGGGCAAGCAACCATAGCTTTCGTCCGCAGGAAAAATCGCAAAGGGTAAATAATTTAAAAGAAAGTAATTTTTTAGGGGAAGAGGGGATGTCCTCCCCTATATCAACCTCTACGATGCCAAATTAGGCAAACATTTAAAAGCTCTTGTCGATACAGGGGCTACCTCATTAGGCAGGGGGTATATGAAAACAGGAGCGAATTAGCCATTTACAAAAAGGTAAACACCGTGAATGGTTATTCAATCATTAAATATTACCATTTGTTAACCCTATTTGGAGTCAAACAGGTTTTTTATAAAATAGAAAACTTGGAATCCGATCTCCTTTTGGGGTATAATTTATTGGAAAAAATTTAGGAGCGTATCGACGTGCTCAATGAAAAAATTTTTTTTAGAAATAATAAGTGATTCTGAAAGTGTCGAAAATAGCATGAATATTAATATTCATGCGAAAAACATAAATCCTTTGGAACAGAAAGTTTCCAAAGTACCAGCCGATACAAAAATTGGCACTAAGGAACATAAAGCTTCCATACAACAAGCCGATAAAAAAATTGTCATTAAGGAACATAAAGTTTCCGATAAAAATACTAAGGAACATAAAGCTTCCAAAAAAACAAACCAATAAAAAAATAGGTATTAAGGAACATAAAGTTTCCGATAAAAATATTAAGGAACATAAAGCTTCCATAAAATTGGTCGATACAAAAATTGACATTGAGGAACATAAAGATTCCATAAAGCCAGCTGAAGATTTTACTGGCAATATATTATTAGAAAAATATTTTGCTTTAGGACATGAAGATCCTTAAGCACTGAGTGAATAAGGCTCAGAAATAACGAATTATAAATATGAACATGAAAATGACGAATTGTCAAAGTTGAAAGAATACATAAAGTATAAAATCAGTGAAACACATCGTGAAGTGGATACAGTTTTCCTTTCAGAACTGATGTAAGAGCAGATATAAGAACAGAGGGCAAGGATCCTATATGGAGCCGGCAGTATCCATATCCTCTCTCTGTAAATTCTTTCGTAAATAAAGAAACCAACAGAATGTTGAATGAAAAAATTATAAGGCCAAGTAGAAGTCTTTATAATTCACCAATTTGGGTGGTACAAAAAAAGGGTACAAATGACGATGGCTCACCAAAATCTAGACTGGTCATCGATTATAAAAAAATAAACGAGAAAACCATTCCCGATCGATATCCTATACCGGATATGAATATAACTTTGTCAAATTTAGGGAAAGCAAAGTACTTCTCAAGTACTGACTTAGAGTCCGGATTTCACCAGATCTTAATGTCGCAAAACGACATAGAAAATACAGCTTTTTCTGTCAATAACGGAAAATATGAGTTCTTGCGCATGCCTTTCGGTCTTAAAAATGCTCCCAGAATTTTTCAAAGAGCAATGGACGATATGTTACGCGATCAAATTGGGAAAATATGTCATGTTTACATGGACGATATAATTATTTTCTCAGAAAGTTTAGAACAACACATTGAAATACTGAGGAAAGCTAATATGAAAATCTCACTTGAAAAATCAAAATTTTTCAAAACCAAAATAGAATCTTTGGATTACATTATAGCCCAAACTACGATCAAAACAGATCCGAATAAAATAAAATTAATGCTTAATTATCCGTTACCAAAAAGATTACGGGGATTAAGAGTATTTTTGGGCATCACAGGTTATTATCGCAAATTCGTTAAGGATTACGCAGCGATTGCAAAGCCTTTGACAAAATACTTGTCCGCAGAAAACGGCAGGGTTTCAAAAAATATGTCAAAAAAAGTATTAATCGAAATTGATGAAGCAGGCACATCTGCTTTTAACAAACTAAAAAGAAATTTAGCGTCAGAAATGGAATTGACGCAACCCGATTATTCAAAAAAATTCGTGTTGACTACCGACGCATCAAACGTTGCAATAGGTGCAGTACTTTCCGAAGAAAATAAACCAATTACGTTTATTTCTAGAACTCTTAATAGAACAGAAAGAAATTATGCCACGAACGAAAAAGAGCTATACGCCATCGTATGGGCATTAAAAAATCTTTGTAACTATCTGTATGGTGTGACAAATCTTGAAATTCATACAGATCATCAACCACTAACTTTTGCATTGTCCACCCGCAATCCAAATTCTAAAATGAAAAGGTGGCATGCGTTTATCGAAGAATTTTCTCCAAAATTTGTGTATCAACCAGGCAAAACAAACATTGTAGCTGATGCACTATCACGCCTTAAATTAAACAATTTATCAAGTGAATCAGGAGATTCACCAGATGACAAATCACAACATTCAGCTCAAAGTAGCGATAATTTTTGCATAGACGAAACGCAAAAACTGGTAAATCAATTCAAACAACAAATTATATTATGTAAAAATAAATTTACTTTCCATAAACTAATTGAAACTTTTGGAAGTAAAAGACACTTAATTGAATACGACACAGTTGAGAAACTTCTCACAATTTTAAAGGAATATATAAGACCTAACTTAGTAACAGCGATACACTGCACAGTAGAAGATTTGCACGAGATACAAAGACCTCTTAAAGAAACATTTCACAACAAATTTGTATATACCAGGTTATTTCCTATGGACGTTCCCAATAGAGAAGATCAAGCTGATATAATTGAACAAACTCATAATAGAGCGCATCGAAACTATGTAGAAAATATTAAGCAGATAGAAAAGTTATACTACTGGCCTGAAATGCGAAAACAAATGAAATAATACGAACGAAATTGTATAACTTGTAACAGAAATAAATATGACCGTCATCCTAAACAGATTCCGATATGAAAAGCACCGACTCCGGATAAAGAGGGAGAACAGTTGCATATAGACATTTTTTACGCTCAAAATTTTAAATTCATTACGTGTATAGACGCGTACTCAAAATTTTTAATACTAAAAAATATTGAAGATAAATCAAATATAGAGGAAAAAGTTTTGGAATTGCTCCAAGCTTTCCCAGATGTGAAATGCATAACATTAGATAATGAACCAAGTTTCACAACACTCCAATTTAAATCGTTAATGCAAAGGTTAAATGTAGAAATCTATTTTTGTGATCCACGTCACAGTACAACCAATGGACAGATAGAAAGAGTTCATTCTACAATAATAGAAATTGCTAGATGCATAAAAGAAGAATATAATATAGTTAGCGATTTAGAAGCAATTTTTAGAGCAAGTCAACAGTATAATTTGACAGTACGTTCAGTAACAAAATTAAAGCCGAAAGATGTCTTCCACAATAAAATAAATCACGAAAATTTACCCGATATTCTCAAACAGGCGCAGGAAAAAATGCTTGCCACTCATAATAGGAATAGAATAGAAAAACAATTCCAAACAGGAGAAATTGTTTATGAAAAAATTATAGGGAAAAGAAACAAACTAAAACCTAGATATAGGAGACAACAAGTAAAGGAAAATCTAGGAAATAAGATAGTAATTAATAACAGAGATTGAATTATACATAAAGGTAATATAAAATCTTAATTGCTTATAGGTTTTCAACATGATAATGTTCGTAATAACAACCTTAATCGGCTTAATGACAGCTGACATTATAGACCATCACAGACTTAATTGATATTTCAAAATTTAAAATAGCCCAAAAAATGATATAATTGTATTATACATAAAATATCCAAAAATTAAGTTAGCATGTAAATATTACGAAGTTAGAGCTATTGCACAATTAGATGGTAAGCTTAATATTAATAAAAATATAACCAATTGTAACAATAAGTTCCTTAATGTAAAAGATTGTAAAACAGAAATTTTAAATACATATTGTAAACTAAACAAGCAAAGTACATGTTTATCAGAAATTTTAAATAAGAAACAAGGAAAATGTACAAAAATAAAATAAAGAAATTTTCCAATTGAGATTATAAAACCAGGAGCAATATTGGTTTCAGGGGAAAATATTGTAGAAAATCAAACTTTATCAGGAACATATTTAATTACATTTGAAAATAATACTGTAATAAATAACAAAACCTATGAAAATATTGAAGCAAAGATTTGGAATTATTTAAAAAATGATTATGTAAATAACTTTGAAATTTTGGAATATATAGAAACAACAAATAAACAACTCAAATTGGAAAATATAAATATACATACATACGTACTGTGCGGTCGCTTAAACATTCGTTTGAAAGAATTTCTAAAGTTACTTTGTTTATCTACATAAGTGCTAAGCAGTTCTAATTTGTGTAATTTATACTGGAAAAGGCTATTTGAAGCCAAGTTCCAATAAATTGTTGTGTTTTAGACATATAGTGCGTGGATTAGAAATTAAAATTCTTGTAATTTCTTGTGCATATTTGCCTCTTTTGGTGCATTATTGTTGTTTTGCGTGAGAGTGCATTTTCCCATCTTCCGCGATTTATCATACATTTTGCTTATCATCGAATAAATAATTTTCCTGCAAACAGCTGATTTTGGCTTGCTTTTATGCTTTTTTTGGCTCAGTGACTTTAAAACTGTTAAGTTCAGCACGGTTTCTAACCATTGAACTTACAATACCTAGACTTCTGTGTCAAACGCTCATCTTTGCTACTATCGTACTAAAGCGCACACTGTGAGTTTTTCTTGTATATACAAATTGTTACTACTTCGCGCTGCAATGTATTCATCCTGCTGTTTTGAAAAATGTAACATTAAAAACGACTTAGAGCGTTGCGTTGCGTGTTGGTTGTGTGATGACTTAGCTCACGTAAAATGTGCTGGTCTCAATGGTAGGGTGGCCGATATCATAACCGATAACAAAGGTGTTCGTTGGTCTTGCCCCAAGTGCAGATCAGCCGAAGTTGAGCTTTGTAAAATGTTTAGGAGCGCCAGAAGTGGCTTCCAGGAATTGGGTAAGGAGTTAAAACTTCTAAACGAAAAGTTTAAGCGATATGAAGATGCATTTAAAGACTTTAAGTGCATTGAATCTTCATCCTCTCCATCACCCAAGCTTAAACAAGCTTCAAAAAAGCGGAAGCATGGAGGAGATAGCATTGTTCATAATCCTATTGCTTTAGACATTGTCACTCCGCCAATTGATTCTTTGCCTACTCCCGGCTTAAATAAGGAATTAATAAGTTTTAGTTCTCCGTGTGTTGAGTTATCTCAAGCTGCATCTTCCTCAGGTGTCACTACAAGGGCTGCAGCAAAAACAACAGCTGTGTCTGAACCCACATCTCAAAGTGGACCTTCTCCGGTACCGAAAGAATTAATCGTAGTTCCTGCGAATAAATCTGTGTTTGTTTCGCGCTTTTCTAGTGAAACTTCGGTAGAAGATGTTAAGTCTTATATATCATCAAAGCTTAACCCCCGGCACATAGCTATTAGAAAATTTAATTTTTCATACGAAAGAAGCATATCTTCCTTCAAAATTGATATTTTCGCCGACCATTTTCAAAACATTGTTGATGGTTCATTCTGGCCCAATGGTGCTTTGGCTCGAGAGTTTGAGTTTAAAAAAGAGCTTTTTGGAAAACACAGTCGTCCACATTGAACATTTCGAGTTAACTTTGACGGTTGTTTGATTACCAATAAAAATTCGAAAAAAAATATTAAAAAACAAGTTTTTGGCTGCATTTCTTTATTCATTCTGTACGTTTGGAATAAGCTTTTTTGTTTATTTATTCTTTAGAACGTTCCTGTTGATATGTTGACGTATATTTCAAATGCATTCTGTTTATTCCGGCTGTGAAATGGGACTATCCAGAATGTATAAAGAAACGCAGCCTTTGTGTTTCAATTTGTTTTGTGCGAATGGCTGCTTCATGATATTAACGCATACGGATAACTTAGAGACTTCAAAATGTTTAGATCGTATGCACCATTTATCTCTGCGTTCGATGAGACATCTTGGTAAATAACTAATTACCACCTTCGCCTATTTTTGGTGGGCAGACATGCATACAATTTTGAATTTTTTTTAATAATTTTTAATATTTTTCAGAATATATATTTTTTGAACGTTGGCGTGTCAAATGAAAGCTTTTGGGTCTTTCTGATTGGTCGGAGCAGAAAGCTTTCTGATACAACTCTGCGCTGAACTGGTTTTCAAACGAGTTAAATGATTTAACTGGTTCACTTTTCCAACAACAATTGCATGCGATTTAACTTGTTTATGAACATGTTTTGTTCATTTAACTGGTTCAAGCCCATCTAACATGTTTAGCTCGTCAATTTGAACGTTGTATTAAATTATGAAATGTTGGTTTTTGCTGAGACTTGGCTAAAAGCGAATGTGTTTAATAGTGAAATATTGTGTAGTAAGTATGAAATATTTAGAAATGATCGTTTATATAGAAAAGGCGGGGGTGTTTTTATAGCTGTTCAGACCGACTTTTCCTCTCAAAAAGTTGTGTTCACAGGTTCAGATGATGTTGAATTCCTCTGTGTTAGAATACGGTGCCCCTCAAGTAGTGTTTTTCTTGTTGCAATTTATATTCCACCAAACTCTAACCCCTCGGTTTAGTTTAAACATTCTTCATTACTACTCTCTTTATTTGACATGGTCAAGCCCTCCGATTCGATTGTGGTGTTTGGTGATTTCAATCTAGCGTGTGTTTCCTGGGATTCGGTGGATGGAATTCTGGTGCCAAATTCTTCTCGAGATGTACTTAACCAATTTCTTAACGAACTTTCCGATCTTGGTCTATATTAGATTAATTCAGTTATCAACAACTTAGGTAAATGTCTTGATTTAACGTTTATTGATGATACTGCTAAATGCACTATAACGCGGCGATCCTTTAGGTACAACTCTATAGATCCTTATAACCCCCCATTTGAGTTGTCCTTGGCACCATCCTACGATTCATGTTATTGTCCTGAAAGTAGAAAGCCGAAGGGTGGGCGATATTCTTTCAAATAAGCTACTACGACAAGCTTAAAATAGCTATATCTGAAATAATCTGGCCTGAGTACGATGGGGATGTTGAGAACAGTGCCTTACACTTTAGTAAAATCTTGAATAATATATTCAGTAAACTCATTCCTCTTGTTAAAGAAAATACCGGACCTCGTAACTCGTTGTGATTTAACTCGGAGCTAAAGCATTTAAAAAATTAGAAAACTAAATCATTTAAACTTAAAAAAAAATCAGGCCTGTCTTCTCACTACACCGCGTACTCCATCCTTCGTCATAAATACAATGCCTTAAACAGAAAAGGTTACAGGAATTACATTAATAAAACTCGCATTAACATCGTTTCTAATCCCAAGTCATTTTACAATTTTGTTAACTCAAAACGTAAAATAAATGGGTTTCCCTCAACACTGAAATTAGATGATGTTATTTCTAGTTTTGATGATATGATTGCTGATATGTTTGCAAATTATTTTGAATCGAACTATTTTGTCGAGCCAAATGAAAAAACTTCTAGCTATCCTTTTCCTCTCCCACAGTTTGACCATATCCGTATTCCCTCAATCTCCGCTGACAATGTTCTCCTTCATTTGAATAGTTTAAAAATTCTTTTCTAAGCGGCCGGATGGTATTCCCTCCTGTGTCCTAATAAGTTGTGCTGATTATCTATATAAGCCATTAACAAACATCTTCAATGATTCTCTAAAGCAAGGAGTTTTCCCCTCTTTATAAAAGGAGTCGTATATCTTGCCGCTTTATAAAAATGGAAGCAGGTCGAATATGGCGAATAGGGGAATCGCTAAGCTGTGTGCCATTTCTAAATTATTTGAAGAAATCGTTACGGAAGAACTATCTTATTCCATAACATCCGTTATCGATGTATCACAACACGGCTTTTGTAAAGGTAAAGGTACGTAATTAGGCTGTCGTGCTGTGCGGACGGGTTTACAGAGCTCTCGGTATAATTTAATATTTTTACTTTCTTTTGTGCAAAAGTAAATCGATTCGCTTGTATACTTCGTAATCGTTTTGCTTGGACACTGATATAATATCATGCCTTGTGTGTGCGGTAAAGAGTTGGCCGTGGTCAGCAAAAAATTTAATGTGCCAAATGCAATATTATTTTCCATTTGAATTGTGTTAATCTTCTGCCCGCGGACATAGAATACATGCAAAAAACAAACAAACAATTTAAGTGCAAAAAATGTATCACGGCGCGTCGTGACTCACTTCATTCGCCGACTCGTTCCGATGCTCAGCCGCCCATTGCAGCATCAGCCACCTCTCCCCGAGATGTAGGTGAAAAGCAAAAGCAAGACATCTCTTTGCAAGCAGTTTTCAACGAACTTACAGGTTTGAGATCAGAGAATGCCCATAAGCTCTCTTTGATAAGTGACAAAGAAGCCATAATAAAAAAGGTTGATCATCTGCAACTGGAAGTGCAAGCCGTTCGTCAGGAGCTTCATACCTATGCTAACTCAAGAATGATAGAATATAAGATTGCGCCAATCGAGCTGAGAGTAACTGGCCGTGACGTCAAAATATAACAGAATGAGAGAGCAAGACAAACTCGACAAGAAAAAGAAGAAGCATAGAACAAAAGGCAGTAATGCCAAGTTTTGAATTTGAAAAAGCACCAAATTTTTATTGGTGTATTTTATGGACTTTATATGAATACATAATTTTACTATAAGGATGCCGATTCAAATTAATAAAAATCAATGTTCCTTGCACAACGGTCGATTTCTTCTGGCATGATTGAAGGTGCTGCACATATTTCGTTGTCACTTATGATTGTCACGTTGCCATGATTTTGTTTAAATTTTTGTAAAATTGCTTAGCACACTTACGATTGCTATAAATTCTGCTTCCATTTTTTTAAGATTTTCTGATTTGAAGTCTTCAAACTAAAAACAAAAGCACCAAGCACAAAACTCAAAAATTTACGCGTTTTGAATACCCACTAAATTTAGTGCGAAAAGCATCAAGTTGGCAACAGTGAATGTAAACAAAAGTATATTATGACGTCAGCGATTGGGTGGATGCTGTCAAATCGACGAAGAGAGGGTTAGCGGTCCGCGAATGGCGCGACCTTTATTTTCTGGATCGTGATGCTAACTTACCTACTATATCCGATCTGGCTAGTGATGTTAAAAACATGCGCAAAAGAAATAAAAAATCTACCTACAACTTCAGTGAAGCCCGCAAATCATCTTCGCGCGCAAAAGCCTGTTATGAGCTTAACTTCACCGTTGCCAACTCACTCACCTAAACCTTATTCCGCTGTCATCGCAGCTGGTACTACTTCGCAAACTGTTGCTTGTTCAAATGTTTTTCCCTCTTCGCAAAATAACAATGCCGCTACGATGCATTTAGCACCCAGTAGCCAGTCGGTTATGCCCGAAAACGATGAAGCCAACTTTATTGCTGTGAAGAGAAAGGAAAACAAAAAGAGACATGCCGATAATGTTGTTGTTGGACGTAAAACCAGCAGCGAACTACATGTAATTGCGCAAACTAAGTGGATACGCTTGTCATGGTTTAGCCCCAACGTGAGCGAAGAAAACATCATTGATTATGTCCATAGTCATGCGAATATTGACAAAAAGCATCTCCTTTGCTATAAATTGGTAAAAAAGACGCTTAAACCAATAACCTGAAGAGAATATTTTTCAAGTTAGGTGTTGCTGAGCAATATTTTGATAATATTCTCGATCCTTCTCTTTGGCAAGAGTATGAAAGAGTCCGCCCGTTCACAAATTTTCGAAAAAGAGATGTGAACCCACCGCAATCATAGCGAGTGTAAACACTCCAAGTACATCATTGAATTTTGCTGAATTTTTGTTGTATTACCAAAACGCTGGGGGTATAAGAACTAAAATTTTGCCTTTGCTGCTTTTTTCTTCGTCATGTCTTTACGATATCATAGTCATAACAGAAACTTGGCTCTCATCATCCCATAACTCTGCTGAAATGTTTGATTGTCGCCTTTACAATGTATTTCGTAAAGATAGATGTTCAAGTACTACTGGGCTTTCGAAAGGAGGCGGCGTACTTGTTGCTGTTCGCGCATCACTCCCCAGCACTCAGATCGAACTGTTTTCTGATGTTAGCTCTGTGCAGAGAAATTATGACATTGATCAAATTATTATTAAAATTTTAGTTGATAAATCGCAAGAAATTTTCATCTCTGCTAGTTATATACCACCGCAAAGTCCAGTTGAATTATATAGAACACATATAAATAATTGTTGTACTATACTAAGTAATCGCAGTGATAGTCAGAATGTTATTATTGTTGGAGACTTTAATCTGCCTAATGTTAAGTGGAACTATGATATTGATATTAACCAACTCATACCGTATCAAGTTTCGAGTGAGAGTGAATGCGAGGTTCTCGACACATGTGCAGAGTTTAATCTCAACCAAATTAACGATGTTTATAATGATAACAATCGATTACTTGACTTAATATTCGAAGACAATCGCCTGCAATCTGATGTCGTGCCCCTCTCTTCGCCCCCTCTCCCTAACTCAATTCACCATAAAGCACTGCGTGTAAGCTTTCGTTTCATTAATTATATTAAGCCTATTACTAATAACTACGATAAGTATAACTTCTCTAAAGCAGATTTCGATAAAATTTCTCATTCACTAGACTCAGTTAACAGGGATCAGCTCTGAAAATGCCGCAATTGTTGCACGATTATGACTTTTTCAGAGACAAGCATAAATCGGCGGTAGACAAATTTATTCCGAAAAAATCCATAAGTAAAAACGCAAAACCAGTTTGGTTCAACGTTAAGCTTATAAATATCAACAATAGAAAAACGAAAGCATATAAGCGATATCGCAAATCGAATAATGACGTGAATTTCTATGAAACCTACTGTCGATTGAAAAACGACTTCGATGTTTTAAACAAGTTCCTATACCATAACTATATTTCAATTATGGAGAGTAAAATTAAAGCACATGGTAAACGTTTCTGTCAATTTATAAATAATAAAAATAAAAGTACAGGAATTCCGGACTTAATGCGATATTCAGACCAATCTGCTTCCGACGTCCAACAAATTTGCAATCTCTTTGCAAAATTTTTCCGCTCTGTATATGTTACCCCTTCTGAGGCCACAACAACAAGCAATTCAGAGTCACATGCTACACTGTGCATCACAAGTCCGCAATTTTCTATCGACGAGGTGTATCAAGCCCTAGTACTACTACCTAATGAAGAGTTGTGCCTCAGCGCTATGTATTCCGCTATCAATAATCTTCAACAAATCGCTGGCCCAAGGTGAATTTTTGAAGGAATGGAAGAGATCTTTTATTATCCCTGTTCACAAGTCTGGGAACAAGTCCGACGTTCAAAACTATCGTCCCATCTGCAAATTGTCATGCATACCTAAGTTATTCGAAAAACTCGTATACGACAAATTATTTTTTCTAGTACAAGGGTATATATCACCAAAGCAGCATGGCTTTATAAAGGGTAGGTCCACAACTACAACCTTAACCTTATTCTCGAATTTTGTTCTAACACAGCTTGAGTGTGGTAACCAGTGCGATGTCATATTTACAGATTTTGCCAAAGCTTTTGATAGGGTTAACCACAATATCTTACTCAATAAACTTGAACAGATTGGGTTCCATTCGAACATCCTTAAGTGGCTCACATCTTATTTGACTGATAGAACTCAGTTCGTCCGCATAAATAATACCAATTCAGATATTATAGATGTTACCTCAGGAGTACCTCAAGGCAGTCATCTAGGTCCACTACTATTCCTAATATTTGTTAACTATATCCCTGAATTCATCTTAATGTCATCCTGTCTAATGTATGCGGATGACTTGAAAATATTTCGCAGCGTGAAATCGTCAGATGACTGCGCTAGACTTCAGGCTGATTTATCCAAGTTGCAGACATGGTGTGTAAAAAACTCATTGTATTTTAATGTCGACAAATGCCAATCTTCTTCTTCTTATTTGGCGCTGTAACCGCCTAAGCGATTTTGGCCGAGTCCAAAACAGCACGCCAGTCATTTCTCTTCTGTGCTAACTGACGCCAATTGAAAATGCCAAGTGAAGCCAAGTCCTTCTCCACCTGGTCTTTCCAACGCAGAGGAGGCCTTCCTCTTCCTCTGTTACCAGCATCGCGGCCCGCGTTGAATATTTTCAGAGCAGGAGCGTTTCTGTCCATCCGAACGACATGGTCAAGCCAGCGGTGCATGCATCAGCTCGTATGCAGAATATGGTCAGATGAACGCATGCCCGACGACTGGAATTTAAGTGTGCTCTGCCCAATCCACAAGAAAGGCGACCCCGCCATACGCGCCAACTACCGCGGAATTAGCCTTCTAAGCATAGGTTACAAGGTCTTATCGAGCGTATTGTGCGAAAGACTGAAGCCCACCGTCAACGAGCTGATTGGACCTTATCAGTGTGGCTTTAGGCCTGGAAAATCCACCATAGATCAGGTATTCACAATACGCCAAATCTTGGAAAAGACCCGCGAGAATAGGATCGACACACACCATCTATTTGTCGATTTCAAAGCCGCTTTCGACAGCACGAAGAGAAGTTGCCTTTATGCCGCGATGTCTGAATTTGGTATCCCCGCGAAACTAATACGGCTGTGTAAAATGACGTTGAGCAATACCACCAGCTCCGTCAGAATAGGGAAGGACCTCTCCGAGCCGTTTGATACCAAACGAGGTTTCAGACAAGGGGGCTCCCTTTCGTGCGATTTCTTTAATCTTATGTTGAAGAAGATAATAAGAGCCGCAGAACTGAACCGCTCAGGCACAATACTTTATAAGAGCGTACAATTGCTGGCGTATGCCGACGACATCGATATTATCGGTAAAAACAAGGGCTACGTCTGTTCTGCCTTCTCGGGATTGGATAGAGAAGCAAAGCGAATGGGTCTGGTGGTGAACGAGGACAAAACGAAGTATCTCCTGTCAGCACACAAACAGTCAGAGCATACGCGTCTTGGCACCAACGTCACTGTTGACAGTTACAAGTTTGAAAAAGTAGACGACTTCGTTTATTTGGGAACCAGCATTAACACCAATAATAATGTCAGCCTTGAAATCCAATGGAGAATCACTCTTGCCAACAAGTGCTACTTTGGGCTGAGTAGGCAATTGAGAAGTAAAGTCCTCTCTCGTCGTACAAAGATCACACTCTATAAGTCACTCATCATGCCTGTGCTGGTGTATGGCGCGGAAGCATGGACAATGAAAGCATCTGATGAGGCTGCTCTTGGAGTTTTCGAGAGAAAGATTCTGCGAAAGATTTACGGACCTTTACGCGTTGGTGATGGCGACAAATGCCAATACATGTCATTTAGTAGACGATTGGACTTAATCGACTATCAGTATTCGATTGGTAACTCGACTCTCTCTCGTATTTACGAAAAAAAGGATTTGGGTGTTATATTCGACTTCAAAATGAGTTTTTCCAAGCACATAGACTTCCACATAGAAAACCTTACTTGAAGTTTTGAATAAATAACATGTAAACCCTTACATTGCACCTTATCGTTCAGCTGGTGAACTGTATTTCTGTTCAGTTTATGTGGTAAACGTAAACGTGAATCGCTTTTTTGTAACTAAATAAATTAATATCTTTAACCGGGAACGATAAATTACTCAATATCTATGACTGCTTAGTACAATTGTAATCGGCTTCGTATATTTTCGCGACCGCGTAAGACAATACGAGCATGGATCGGAAACTCGGTCTTTCCGACCATGATCAACAACTTGTCCCCAGCGCGGAGCGGAAACTAGAGCTTTCCGCCTGCCACACACTCAAAGTAATGACTTCGGGAACATGGATCGGAACCTCGTTCTTTCCGACCATGCTGAACAGCTTGTCCACAGTGCGGAGCGGAAACTAGAGCTTTCCGCCTGCCACACATTTAAAGTAATGACTTCGGGAACATGGATCGGAAACTCGCTCTTTCCGACCATGATCAACAGCTTGATCATAGCGCGGAGCGGAAACCAGAGCTTTCCGCCTGCCACACATACAAAGTACTGTCTTCGGGAACATGGATCGGAAACCCGGCCTTACCGACCTTGTTCAACAGCCTCTCCGCAGCGCGGAGCGGAAACTAGGTCTCTCCACCCGCCGCACACAAAAGTAGACTGAAGACTAAGCCTCGCCAGCTACCAAACCTGCTATTTTATGTTATTATTATTATTATTATTATTATCATTATAAATTAAAATGTATAATTACTCTATTCTGTAATATATCACAAATACTTAAATATCTAAATGTTCTATTCTCATTTGTCTGTAAGAAAACATTTTTCTGTAGGCCAAATAAATAAATAAATAAATAAAATAGGCAAAGAAGATAAAAATGTCAAAACTCATTTATCTATTTTTTATATTGTCATAATTATTTCATTTCATTTCATTTATTATTATAAAGAAAATTAGTACAATAAGATCCCAAAGATCTTTTTTAGTACAACGGTAACTTAAAATTAAGACAAGAATAAGAGTTAAGAATAAAAAGTGCATAGTACATCATGTCAAACAAAGCCTGACAAATAGCATTAGGCAAAACTTACAAATCTATATAAAACCAAGAGAGGAAGAAAAAATAAAAAATAAATATAAAAAGAAGTTAATAAATAAATAAAAATTAAAAAGAAAAAGAACGACATATAATTTTCAATTAGCCTATATCTAAAAACATACACATTTACAATTTATATAGATAGCGAACCTCAGCTGATAATGAGTTAATAAGTTAACGAAAATACGAGTACAAAACACTCTTAAAGTTGCTTTTATTTAGACTGTTGCGAATATGTCCTGGAACCTAGTTCCAGGTGCGAATAGCATTGACGAAAAATAGTCTTGCAGATGCTAGATAATTGTACTTAGGTATAATCAGGTCAGTAAGGCGTGCAGACTTTGAGAATGATAATTTTTCGTACAGATATCTAGGATCTTTATCCATCATTAGGTGAAATAGAACAAGTAAAAAAGTCTAAGTTCGGGCGGAGCCGAACATTAAATACCCGGCGCAAGTATTAAATATATGTTTTTCACCTTTCCGAAAGCTACCGCTACATGGTAAACCGAGGTGTATCCACTTTGAGTAAATTAGCGTCCTTAAATTTCGAAATATTGAAGTTTCAAGCATATCTGAAATTTACTGTTATATGAAAAGCGGCCGTAATTTTAGTTCGATTTCAATAAGTTTCAACGTTTTGCTTCTATGTGGCAAGTACAATAACCACACCGAGTTTGGTACAAATTGGTAGAACGGTTACCGAGATACATATATGTGATCATAAGTGGGCGGTGCCACGTCCATTTTTCAAAATTGTATCCTAAACGTATTTCTTGGTAACGAATTGTTGCAAGCATCAATTTTGAATAAATTAGCTTCAATAATTACTGATTTATCGAAGATTTCGTATTTCTCTAAATTACCGTTATATGGGATTATTGTCCTATTTTAAAAATTTCGGCCATTTCGTATGTTATACCAAGGTTAACAACTGTGCCAAGTTTGGAAGAAATTGGTGAAGCGGTTACCAAGAAATACACATGTAAACATAACTGGGCGTGGCTACGCCCATTTTCCAAAAATTTATAATATTCTTATTTTTCGTCTAAAACTTATTGTAAATATCAATTTTGAGTGAATAATCTTCAGTAGTTACTAAAATATCGCAGTATACGTATTTCTGAAAATTACCGTTATATGGGAAGTGGGCGTGGTTATTGTCCAATTTTTAAAATTTTCGGCCATTTAGTATGCTGTATCAAGGCCAACAACTGTGCAAAGTTTGGAATAAATTGATGCAGCGGTTACCAAGATATACACATGTAACCATAAGTGGGCGTGACTACGCCCATTTTCAAAAAAATGTTAATATTCTTATTTTTCGTCTAGAATTTATTATAAATATCAATTTTGAGTGAATTATCTTCAGTAGTTACGAAACTATCGCAGTTTTCGTATTTCTGGAAATTACCGTTATATGGGAAGTGGGCGTGGTTATTGTCCGATTTTTAAAATTTTCGGTCATTTAGTATGCTGTATTAAGGCCAACAACTGTGCAAAGTTTGGAATAAATTGATGCAGCGGTTACCAAGATATACACATGTAACCATAAGTGGGCGTGGCTACGCCCATTTAAAAAAAAATGTTAATATTCTTATTTTTCGTCTAAAATTTATTATAAATATCAATTTTGAGTGAATTATCTTCAGTAGTTACTAAAATATCGCGGTTTTTGTATTTCTGAAAATTACCGTTATATGGGAGGTAGGCGTGGTTATTGTCCGATTTTGCTCATTTTCAATACCATCCGTCCTACGCCCGAAAGAAGTGCACATACCAAGTTTCGTTAAGATATCTCAATTTTTACTCGAGTTATCGTGTGCACAGACGGACAGACGGACGGACGGACGGACGGACAGACAGTCACCGCTTAATCGATTTCTCTTTTCATCCTGATCATTTATGTATACATTTGTCTATATCTATCTCGATTCGTTTTGCCTGTTACAAACAACCGTTATGTGAACAAAGTTATAATATCCTTGTGCACAAGTGCGCTCGGGTATAAAAATACAATTTCTTGCTTTTAGGTATTCAGAGATACTGCAGCCTAACAGTCGTGATTTCCAATCGGATATTCACTAAAATTTCGATAGCCCAAAAACATATCGAGTAACATGATTGAATACTACATCAATTTTATGGGAAGATCGAGAATCTAGGCTGCTGTAGACTAGCTCAGAATAGCAAATAATTGGCAATATTAATTGAATGGCCAGTTTACGTTTAACTATTAATGGTGTAAAAGTTGCAGACATTCTTAAATTTCTTAAAGTATAATAGACTTTGCCTACGACAGAGTTAACATGATCAGTGCATGTTAGGTTTAGAAACAGTTTAGAAACTAATTTAAGAGACTTATCACCAATGTACAAGGACGGAATAATATCAAATTTAATTTTTCTTTTACATACAGGCAACACAAAGGATTTATCACAGTTTAGACAAAGACCATTTTTCGAAGACCAAGACGATATAGACATTAATTCTCTATTGAAATTCGCGCACAAGTTAGCCATGTCTTCAAAAGTTCCTGACAAATAAATCTGTATGTCGTCCGCGTAAGCATGCATTTTTGCATATTTGCAAGTACTGAAAATGTCTTTAATAAACAAGCTAAATAGCAATGGCCCTAAAATAGAGCCTTGGGGTACACCCGTTAATAGTGGTTTTAGTTTAGATACTTCAGCACCAACTTTTACTCTCTGGGTTCGGTCGGACATTTTCATTAACTGCACGGCAAAGTCACTAAACCCAAAATAGTTTTTGAGTTTGAGGCATAGTAGTTCATGGATAACTGAGTCGAAAGCTTTGGAGAAATCCAAAAGGCATAATAGTGTCAGGTGTTTTTTATCAAAGCATATCCGAATGTCGTCAAGTATTTGAATCATAACCGTGGAACAACTGTGTCTAGCTCTAAATCAGGAGTGGAGCGGGGACAATTACCTAAATTTCTCAAGATGGACATATATTTGTTCAGACATCAAAGACTCAAGTACTTTAGACAAGACAGACAAGATACTAATAGGACGAAAATCACAAGGACTACATGCAAATTTATTTTTAGCTACCGGAATCACAGTTGCAACCTTCCATGCATCAGGAAAACAAGAGGTGGTGAAGCAGTGATTGACAATATGAGTCAAGGTAGGTAAAATAAGCGGTAAAATTATTTTAATAAATCGTATTGGAATGCCGTCTTCGCCTATTGCATTGGACCGTATTTTATTGATACATCTTACTACATCACACTCAAACACAGCACTAAATTCAAACATTTGACCAACAGAAGGACGAGGACACGAAAATGAAATGTTTGGGGCGAGTAAGCAAGGGGAAGACGCACGGCTCACAAAGAAGTTATTTAGAGTTTCAGGCTCGAGTAGGCAGCTAGTGCTGTTACTGACATGTACTCGGAGATTTTTTAGGTTTCGCCACAGGACATTATTGGGGAGTGAGGGATCCAACTTTTTGCCAAAGAACCTGCGCTTTTCACGTTTAATTACTGAAGTGGCTTCACTCCTAACTGCCTTAAATGCAGACCAATTTGCACCTGAACGGTTCTTTTTCCACCGAGAATAAGCCTTATTACGCTTTCTGATCATAGTTTGGACCGCAGAGTTGAACCAAGGGCACGATGAGGATCTGTTTTCAAAAGTGCGTAGCGGGACATGAGCTCTAAGAGCACTCAGAGCGTTGTCATTCAAAAAGGCAAGCTTCTCATTCACTGGGCAAAGTCCCCAGCACATAGACCAATTAATGTGTGAGAGGTCAGTTAAGAGATTACCAACGTTTAGAAAACGGTAGCCAAATGAGATATGGCTGTTTATTAAGTTAGTATGGTTAGAATTAAGATTCAAATCAAAAGAACAGAAAATGAGATCATGGTCTGATATAAAGGACAGCTGATCAAATTTAAGCACACTTTGATGGTCAGACACAATAAAATAATCAAGCAGACTTGGACAACAGTTATTTCCATACCTTGTAGGTACAGATGTATTAACAAACGATAAACCAACAGTAGCTACGACATCTCTTAATCGAGAACTGTAGGAATCTTGGCTAAGCAAATTAACATTGAAGTCTCCACAAACAATAATATTTTCATAATCAACAGCTAGAGGGGACAGAACATTAAAATAATCACAAACTCTACAACATTTATTAGGATTGTAAACACATGACAAAAGTACTTTACATACAGAGTTAGACAGTTCAGCAAGCAAGTATTTAGTATTACCATCGATTGATTGAGAAATCAGCTTCGTATTCAAGTATTTTTTAAAATATATCGCTACCCCCCACCCTTTATTCCATTTCTGTCAGATCGGAAAAGTTTATAATTTTTAATATCATAGTGGGAGTCACTAAAATCAGTTTTGAACCAGGTCTCAGAAACGCAGATTATGTCTACGGATGAAAATTCAAAAGTATTTCTAACCACATCCATTTTTTCAGGATTAGGTGCACTATATTAAATCCGCTCAGGCGTCGGCATAACACATTTAACATAGCAAGACTACAGTCATCAACGCTAGTCGATTCGCTGTTATTTACGTTCATAGTGGAAAATAAAGTAAGCAACTTTAAGACAACAATAACAGATAGCGAAGTTACACAAAAACAAACAACATAAGAAGAGGTGCGCTATCTTAACAATATTAACAAAATATACGTGGGTGAAAAATAATAACAATAACAAGCGGCAACTAGTGAAACTGCGCCAAGTCCGCTTTACACATAATCTTTGTCGCCAAATTATTTTTCCCCTTCTCTTTCTGAACATATACATAGCCACGGACTGTGCGTGCATACGAGAGTTTACCTTCTCTTCGCACTCTAATGGCCTCTTGCAGTATGCGCCGATTCTCTGGAGTGAGACTCCCAAAAATATGAAATGTACCATCAAAACCAATAGGCATAAGGGGACCGCGGATTTAACTCGTCTATGGTACTCGCCAAAGGCACGTAGAGTGCGATTACGATCAAGCGGTGAGTGAAATTTTATCACAATAGCGCTATTGTGGCTGGTAGAGGAGGGCTTCGTTCGAAATATATCGCGAATTTGAGGAGATAGAAAGTCGACTGAGACACAGACTTGGTTGTATATACTCTTCAGATTCTCCCCTTTTGAAAAATATTATCTCCTGTAGATCTTTCAAAGTCCAATGTTTTCAGTCCTAGAACTATGTCAAATAGCTTAAAATATTTTTGATAGTGCAACGTGACACCTAAAAAGTTTCGTTTTACATAATTGTCGGACCACATATTGATTGTGGCAGATGCTCTGCCATTATTAACCACTTTAGTTATTTCGGGTTTTAATTCCTTTCTTTTTCATCTGCCGACGTATGGACGTTGCGTGAAATTGTTGATGGATTAGGCAATAAGTCATTTACATCAACGTTTTCGCCATATTTTGCACCAATTTTAATAAAAAATTCGCAAGCTTAAGGAATCTTGACCCATTAATAACTGAAAATGGGCGGCAATCTTCAACGATCCATGCTGTAAATGTGTCGATAGCTTTTTGCTTACCGTCTGCTGTGACAGTTCTTAAAACTTGGGCCTTTTTAAGGGCTTGCCAACATATGTGTCGACACAAATTAGATGTATGAAGACCTGCGTATTTAAGCAACTTACTGCATGCACAGTATATACAGTAATAAACCTTTTCGCAGTTTTTCACATTTTGGGTTGTGTGCAGCGTTTTCGTTTTGCGCGCACGTCAACACTTACTGTGGGGAATTTCGCCTCATGATTAGAAAAGTTCTTGTCGAGGATAAAACATACATAATTATGTGTTATTTATGAACAAAATGTAGGTTAAGTATAATATTCATCTTTAATGTATGCGGATATTCATGCTTAATGAAGAATAATATCAATAGTTAAGTACAAAAAAGCAAAACGAAAACCAGAGGCTGCAATAGAATCGAACTTCGCGAATCACATGATCAAAACTAAATGCACACCAATGAAGATTGGACAAACAACAGAACTTCTCCGTGTACAACATAAAGGACAAAGATTGAATATATTAGAAAATATGGAAATATATAAACAAAATACCTTCAAAGGACAAATAATAAATGAGCAAATAAATACTACATAGGACGTACTGTTTGAACCTCTAAAACTACTGTACGAGAAGAAAAATGACAACAACAAAATATTAAGGACAGACATGGAAGGGAATACACTAACTGCAAAAACAAAGAAGGTAAAAATCACGGACTTCTACCAGCCACCAAAAACGAGCCAGAACAATTCATCTACTTATTGAGCACCGCAAACACTGCAAAACAAAGAAGACGTACCTAACAAAAGAAAGAGGTAGTTAGCTTCTTCTTCTTCTTCTTTGGCGCTGTAACCGCCTAAGCGATTTTAGCCGAGTTCAGCAAAGCACGCCAGTCGTTTCTCCTCTGTGCCAACTGACGCCAATTGGAAACGCCAAGTGAAGCCAAGTCCTTCTCCACCTGATCTTTCCATCGCAGTGGGGGCCTCCCTCTTCCTCTGCTACCACCAGCGGGTTCCGAGTTGAATACTTTCAGAGCTGGAGCGTCGGTGTCCATTCGAACGACATGGCCAAGCCAGCGGAGCCGCTGTATTTTAATTCGCTGCACTATGTCCATGTCGTTGTAAAGCTCATACAGCTCATCATCATACAGCTTGTTGGCAAGAGTGATTCTGCGTTGACTTTCAATGCTGACATTATTATCGGTGTTAATGCTGGTTCCCAAGTAAACGAAATTCTCTACTTTCTCGAGATTGTAACTGTCAACAGTGACGTAAGTGCCAAGGCGCGAATGTGCTGACTGTTTGTTTGATGACAGGAGATACTTCGTCTTGTCCTCGTTTACCACCAGACCCATTAGCTTTTCTTCCCTATCCAACTTGGAAAAGACAGAACAGACTTCGCGGTTTTTGTTACCGATGATGTCGATGTCATCGGCATAAGCCAGCAATTGCACGCTCTTGTAGTAAATTGTTCCTGAGCGGTTCAGTTCTGCAGTTCTTTTTATCTTCTCCAATATCAGATTAAAGAAGTCACATGAAAGGGTGTCGCCGAAACCCCGTTTTGTGGCGAACGGCTCGGAGAGGTCTTTCCCAATTCTAACGGAGCTGGAGGTATTGCTCAACGTCATTTTACACAGCCGTATGAGTTTTGAGGGTATGCCAAATTCAGACATAGAGGCGTATAGGCAACTCCTTTTAGTGCTGTCAAAGGCGGCTTTAAAGTCGACAAATAGGTGGTGAGTGTCGATCCTTTTCTCGCGGGTCTTTTCCAAGATTTGGCGTATTGTGAATACCTGGTCTATGGTGGATTTGCCAGGTCTAAAGCCACACTGATAAGGCGCAATCAGTTCACTGACGTTGGGCTTCAGTCTTTCACACAATACGCTCGATAAGACCTTGTAACCTATGTTTAGAAGGCTGATCCTGCGGTAGCTAGCGCGAATGGCGGGGTCACCTTTCTTGTGGATTGGGCACAGCACACTTAAATTCCAGTCGTCGGGCATGCGTTCATCTGACCATATTCTGCACAAGAGTGGATTCATGCACCTTATCAACTCCTCGCCGCCGTACTTGAATAGCTCAGCTGGCAGGCTGTCAGCTCCAGCAGCTTTGTTGTTTTTCAGTCGCGTTATTGCTATACGTACCTCGTCATAGTCAGGCGGAGGAACGTTATCGTCGACTGCGGGCTCGGGTTCTTCTTCTCCACAACTTTTCGTGCTGCTACCATTTAATAGGGCGGAAAAGTGTTCCCTCCATAATTTAAGTACGCTCTGGACATCGGTTACTAGGTCGCCATTATTGTTCTTACAGGAGTACGCCCCGGTCCTTAAACCTTCCGTAAGTCGCCTAACTCTCTGGTAAAATTTTCGGGCATTCTTCCTGTCGGCCAGCATTTCAAGCTCTTCGCACTCACGTATTTCGGCCTCTCTCTTTTCATTGCGGCAAATACGTCTCGCTTCCCTCTTCAGATCCCTATAGCGGTCCCACATAGCGCGCGTTGCGCCCGATCGCAGCGTAGCCCTGTAGGCGGCATCTTTTTTCTCTGCAGCTTCCTGACACTCCCCATCGTACCAGCTATTCTTTCGGGCTCGCTGAAATCCGACTACTTTTTCGGCGGCGGTACTTAATGAGCGGGAAATGTGGTTCCACTGCTCGCATATGTCGGTTTGTTGAAGAGTGCTCTCTGAGAGCAGGTGTTAGAGTCGAGTAGCGACAGCGCTGGCTGTCTGTTGTGATTGCATCTTTTCGACGTTAAGCTTTCCTTGCATATTTGGGCGCACATTTTTTGCTGCACAGAGGCGGGTGCGTATC
>NW_023458571.1:2917386-2918416 GCF_013731165.1 Rhagoletis pomonella | reverse complement strand
TTGAACCTAGTACTGCATACTACCATGTTTCGGGCCCCGGCGAAGTCGATCAGCCTCAATCCGTTGTCGGACGTTTCGTCGTGGAGGCTGAATTTTCTGATAGTGGTTCCAAAGATCCCTTCCTTGCCCACCCTGGCATTAAAGTCACCAAGCGTGCGCTCCAAGCGCTCATAGAAGAGATCCTCGGATACCTCATCCTTCTCTTCCGTCGGGGCATGGGCGCAGATGAGCGAGATGTTGAAGAATCTCGCTTTGATGCGGATTGTGGCTAGACGCTCGTCCACCGGGGTGAACGAAAGTACTCGGCGACGGAGTCTCTCTCCCACCTTAAATCCAACACCGAATTTGCGCTCCTTTACGTGACAACTGTAGCAGACGTCGCAAGGTCCCAGACATTGCTTGCCTTGCCCCGTCCAACGCATTTCCTGGGTGGCGGTGATGTCAGCTTTTGTCCTTACGAGGACATTAACCAGCCGGGCAGAGGCACCTTCCCCATTAAGGGTCCGGACATTCCAGGTGCATGCCCTCAAATCGTAGACTTTTAAACGTTTGCCGTGGTCGTCATCATAAGGCGGGTCTCATCAGAGGCTTTGCCTTGCTTCTTCACCGGAAGTGATTTTTACGTGGCGGGTCCCAAGCCCAGCGAACAACCCACTGCTGGGGCGGGGGTGGTTTCGCAACCAAACACACTTTTATATAGCGAGCCGCTTGCTCCAATCAGACACCCGCTTGCAGCCGCACCGACTGGTGAACAGACGCTGCAGACTTCAGTGAGCCCTTAAACCGAATAAGTCGGAGTGGCCCCACCGAAGCTCCCTCTCTATCTGCCGTGACCCAAGGATCCACTCGGATTGGTTACCGCATCTCGCACATGGGTTGCTCATGTTGCCCAGAGTGCGCGAACGAGGACGCAAGACTCGGGATTGAGTATAGCAATGCAACTGTAATTGCATGCCCAGCGCAACGACTATAACCCATTGCACTCAAGAGGTAGTTAACAAGGAGTATAAATACGAGCAACCAACAAAAA
>NW_023458571.1:2916139-2917286 GCF_013731165.1 Rhagoletis pomonella | reverse complement strand
GACAAAATTTATTCAAAAACAATTCAAAACGAAGAGCATTTGCGGGAGCAAATAAATGGAGCTGCTGCTGAGATAGCCCAATTGAGTTCAAGATCTCTAAAAGCGTATTTTCTTAAAAGGTGTATTAGAGTAGAAGGTCGCGAACTTGAGCATATTTTACCAAATGAATAAATTTTCTTCAAACAACTCATGTATATTTTATTTCACGTGAAGCCATCCTTCACAAAAAATATTGATAGATAATACAGCCTCTAGTCCGAATTCCGGTAAGTAACATAAAATAATGTCAGGAGCAGGTAATAATGTACCTTTGTACTATTTAGGATGTCATTGGTCAGTAACAAGAGCAACTTAAATTTAAATCTATTAAATACATTCTAGCGTGTCTCAGTCCTCTGCCGACAAAAGTGGCTATAACTTTTTTTTTGATCGAAACAGTAAGAGTGCCACCTTTCTGAAATATTTATTAAATGCGCAATTTTCTTATGTAATGTAAAGTTATAGCTCAGTGCATTTTTTTCACCAGAGATAGTCAAAGTTGGGGAAGAAAATATCAAAAAGTTAAAAATCCCAAGGTAGTCCTAATTTTATGATGGTTCCTTAATATATTTTACTACATTGTATTTGAGTATGGAGAAGCAACTATCTGGAAGTATTTTACATAACAAATTTACTAAGTATAGCCTGGTTTGTAGATGCCGTTAAAGAAAATACATGAAAAGACACGATTTTTTTTAATTAAAAAAAATTTAAATATTTCAAAAACGGTAACACTTTTACCTGAAAATTTGTTGTTTATCAGAGAGCTCACCCTCCACCTACCTTCCCCTAAAGTTTGGTAGGTTACTTCTGGGACACCCTGTATACAGTAATAAACCTTTTTGAGTACTCCTCGGGTAAAATCTGATCAGGGTTTATAATGAGAAGGGGCATGCATTTTGTTCATTCAGAGTTGTATACAAAATTACTTTGGTATGACAGGGAGCAACAACCGTACTATGGCAGAGTGGCACAATTAATGACTGTGTAATAATGACCGAAATTATGTAATTGCAAAAGTGTAAAAACATTGCAAATTATTGTCTATTATTATGGATACTTGAAACTTGGAGATCACTCAAACTTGGGTGTGCTTAATCAACAGTCT
>NW_023458571.1:2915604-2916039 GCF_013731165.1 Rhagoletis pomonella | reverse complement strand
AAATTTAAATCTATTAAATACATTCTAGCGTGTCTCAGTCCTCTGCCCACAAAAGTGGCTATAACTTTTTTCTATTCGAAACAGTAAGAGTGGCACCTTTCTGAAATCTTTATTAAATGAGCAATTTTTTTATGTAATGTAAAGTTATAGCTCAGTAAAATTTTTTTTTCACCAGAGATAGTCAAAGTTGGGGAAGAAAATATCAAAAAGTTAAAATCCTAAGATAGTCCTAATTTTATGATGGTTCCTTAATATATTTTACTACATTGCATTTGAGTATGGAGAAGCAGCTATCTGGAAGAATTTTACATAACAAATTTACTAAGTATAGCCTGGTTTGTAGATGCCGTTAAAGAAAATACATAAAAAGACACGATTTTTTTTAATTAAAAAAAAAAAAAGTTAATATTTCAAAAACGGTAACTTTTTTACCTG
>NW_023458571.1:2914783-2915504 GCF_013731165.1 Rhagoletis pomonella | reverse complement strand
TACATAAAAAAATTGCTCATTTAATAAAGATTTCAGAAAGGTGCCACTCTTACTGTTTCGAATAGAAAAAAGTTATAGCCACTTTTGTGGGCAGAGGACTGAGACACGCTAGAATGTATTTAATAGATTTAAATTTAAGTTGCTCTTGTTACTGACCAATGACATGCTAAATAGTACAAAGGTACATTATTACCTGCTCCTGACATTATTTTATGTTACTTACCGGAATTCGGACTAGAGGCTGTATCTATCAATATTTTTTGTGAAGGATGGCTTCACGTGAAATAAAATATACATGAGTTGTTTGAAGAAAATTTATTCATTTATAGATAAAATATGCTCAAAGTCGCGACCTTCTACACTAATACATCATAAAATACGTCATTTTGCATCCATAGTCTTCGCCGCAGGTTTAAGGGTACATCTTCTAAAAGAGTTGGAAACCGTTATTGAAGGAACTCTAAATAACTGTGAGAGTTGTGCTGACAATTAAAAATGCCGCACCATAAATTTATTTTATACCGGTACTGCGAATGATCTTCTCTCATTTCGTGAGGATTGTCTATCTGCCAACTGTGAAGGTTATGTAAATTAATATAACCATCACGTTGCATGATGATTCATCGCTCCAAATTATTTTATTAAAAAGTTGGGGTCTAATTCATGCATTCGCAACATTTCACGGCAAAATCTAACCCTCGACAGGTAATCTCTTTCTTGT
>NW_023458571.1:2913794-2914683 GCF_013731165.1 Rhagoletis pomonella | reverse complement strand
AGAGCCTGAACACGTTGAATGTGGTAGGGATGTAATCGATGGTCTTTTAAAGCTTTGTGAACTGTAGTTTTTGGTATTCCCGTCCGTCTTTCCATCATTCTCACTGAACACAACTTCAACATCTACCGTTGCAGGACGTCCTGTTTCGCCGCCACGCCTTGCAGGTATGCGACCTTAAAAAAGTGAAAAATTATAGTTAACAAGCAAGCAAACAAGAAAGGTGTAAAAATCACTTACCTTCATATATTTCTCTATGGGTCCGGGCGAATACTTCACGACCCGGATGCCGACGGTTGGGGTATCGCTCTGCAAAGAGTCTTTGAGCAGCTCAGGCATTACAGCAAGCTTCACCGTAAATTAGGTGAATATCCGCATATTCATACTGCGTGTTCTCTGTCATAGTATTAATAACACAATGTTCGAAGGGTTCAATTTCACAAAATCCACTTTCGCTAATTCCGGTAAGTAACATAAAATAATGTCAGGAGCAGGTAAAAATGTACCCTTGTACTATTTAGCATGTCATTGGTCGGTAACAAGAGCAACTTAACCTTAAATCTGTTAAATACATTCTAGCGTGTCTCAGTCCTTTGCCCACAAAAGCGGCTATAACTTTTTTTTTCTATTCGAAACAGTAAGAGTGGCACCTTTCTGAAATCTTTATTAAATGAGCAATTTTTTTATGTAATGTAAAGTTATAGCTCAGTAAATTATTTTTTTTCACCAGAGATAGTCAAAAATCCCAAAATAGTCCTAATTTTATGATGGTTCCTTAATATATTTTAACTACATTGCATTCGAGTATGGAGAAGCAACTATCTGGAAGTATTTTACATAGAAAATTTACTAAGTATAGCGTGGTTTGTAGATTCAGTTAAAGAAAATACTT
>NW_023458571.1:2905156-2913694 GCF_013731165.1 Rhagoletis pomonella | reverse complement strand
ACTTGTGAAAATTTCTGACGTAAGGCTGCGTAAGAAGCATCTGGGCCACCAATAGAGTTCAGGAATGCCCAGTCAGTAGATAAAAGAAGGTCATTTATGGCTATATTGTCAGCCTTGAGATAATTATATTCAACGGAACATTCAGCGGGCTTTTTATTGAAATTATAATATTCAAAGTTAACAGTTAGAGCACAGTGATGAAAGCTATTTTCCAAAATTGGAGACATACATTACAAGCACGATAATCTGAGGTCGGCAGATCCGAAAACAAGGTCGAGGAATCTGCCATTACTATTAGAATTAAGGTTACTTTGTTTAAGACCATGCGAGAACAGGGTGCTTACAACCAACATATCAATATCGGTTTTAAGATTAATTGGCAGAGCATTACAATTATTTAACCAAGAGATATTACTTAGGTTAAAATCTCCTAAGTAAATTATCTCATCAGATATATTATCATTACTAATGATCGATGACAAATTATCCATATGTTTTTGATAGGTGGTGATGTCACTGCTTGGCGGAATATATATAACAGTAAAATTATTGTTTTATTATCAGCGAACTTTACGCTTACACAAATTTGTTCTACATCACCATTATAATAGTTAATAGCAATGAGTTTACTACATAAATCTGCCCTAACAGCAAGCAGTACACCACCCCCCCCTCTCGAGACCAGTCGCGTTCGGGCAACGATCATTACGAAATATATGGTAATAGCTTTCAAAAAACTCACTTGATGAAAAATTTTCGTTCAACCAAGTTTCAGTTAAAGCTATAATATCATACTCATGCGAAATAATATTACAATAAAATTGAGATGACTTAGTGCGCATGCCACTGACATTTTGGTAATATAAAGTATACATCGATTTAGGCAAATTAGAGAGGTTACAAATACGTAAATCCCCGGTCGGATATAAATATATATCGCTTGAGTCAGCTGCGGTTGTTGCTATAGAATTCGGAGATAAATTTATATCGCTTGAGTCAGCAACGGTTGTTGCTGTAGGATTCCTGGACGTTGAAAAAAACGAAAAGGCCGAACATTTACTCTGGCGGGCCAGACCTCCGGCATCATGCACTTATCAAATAAATTTGCAGGAATACCTAATTTAAAGCTTATACGGTGTAAAGCGTCAATATTAGTATCCTTTTTTACGAGCCTGTAGCACTCAAGAAGATGTTTGCCTATGCCTGCATGGTTCTCAACATAAGTCATAATATCTATGGCAGTGACAGTTGGTGAGAACGACAATAGGTGCAACCATTTCAACTGAGAGACTACTTCTAATTCAGCATTCACATTAGATCCAATAATTTTCTTTTTAATCGTTTCACGACTTTTTTTACGTTGGCTTGGTTGATTAGCAGCTACTGTTTTACCAACGTTGTTAGTAGCAGCCCCATTAGCATTAATAGGCTGCATCGAACCTTCTACAGCATTAGTAATTTTCTTTTTAATCGTTTCACGACCTTCTTTGCATTGGCTTGGTTTATTAGCAGCTACTGTTTTACCAACGTTGTTAGTAGCAGCCCCATTAGCATTAATAGGCTGCATCGAACCTTCTACAGCATTAGTATATTTAGCAACGTTTTTACCAACGTTGTTAGTAGCAGCCCCATTAGCATTAATAGGCTGCACCGAACCTTCTACAGCAATAGAATGTATAGTAGCATTTTTACAGACGTCGGAGAATGAAACAGCAGCGCTACCTGCTTTTGGCTGTACAGAGTCATGTACAGTGTCCACTTTTTCTTGCTGGTTATTAGACACTCCAACAATAGCAGAGGGCTTGGCGATGGTTTCAACAGGCATAATTGCGCCAGCAGCTGTAGCATTTAATAAGGCGTCCGTATCAGGCAGAGGCGAAAAGCATAAAAGAGAATCGTTGACTGCATCGTTGTGTTTGTGTTTGTCACCATCAACACTGCAGTCTCTCAAAA
The DNA here is from genome assembly GCF_013731165.1 of Rhagoletis pomonella. Classification (NCBI taxonomy): domain Eukaryota; kingdom Metazoa; phylum Arthropoda; class Insecta; order Diptera; family Tephritidae; genus Rhagoletis; species Rhagoletis pomonella. The sequence goes on along the minus strand of NW_023458571.1, from coordinate 2,911,741 downwards.
ATCAAAATCAGCAACAACACTACGCAAGCCACTTATCTCCGACGTTAAAGATGCGATTGTTTGGTCTCGTTTTACCAGACTCGCATGCAATACGCGAATTTCTGCATGCAATGCTTCACAATTATTTGCCAATTGCTTATGGTCGTCACGAATAGCGCTAAGCACACTGGCATACTCTGCTCTCCAAGCATTGAGTTCGTTGACCACAAATTGCAATGACATCACATTGTTATTGTCAAGCACAATTGTTTCAGCACCACTATTTTGTTTTTGCATATCTGAGTTCTCATCACCCACAATCCCATTAGAAGCATTAGCAATGGCTGGAGCAACAGGTGATGTAGGCGGGCGGAGTGATGAACGTCTCTCATCCATACATATTTTACAGAAAAAACACTTGTTGGACGAAAGCAAATATTCAAGATCAGTTTGAACAAAACCAACACAGACTAAGTGAAAAAACTCTTTACACTTCGCACATTGCACTTTCGGTTTTGTGCGATCAACCCTTTGACCACATGAGCACGGCATTATAATTAATTTTTGCCAAAATATGAATTAACCAATTACAAATCAATCCACCAAGAGTCACTTTCTCATAATATGACATACTGCCACATTGAGACAAAAATAAAAATTATATTTGTTTGCAAAACACTCAAGAAAATTGAAGAGCGGCAAAAAACACGTCCGATCTATACGGTTGTTATGTATTTGGAGGAATATATTTGGCAAATATAAATAATTTATCAGTAAGATTAGAGCCACTTACACTAACACAAAGCTGGTCGAGTAGGGTATCTTCGTTATCCAATGTAATTAACGAAGCGCGATACTTGCGTTGCACCGCAATCAAGACACCACCCCCCCTTGAGCGACTCGTTTTGATGGAATTTCTATCCTTACGAAAGACAACGAACAGATTTGAGTCAAAAAATTCTGAGTCAAAAAAATCATTGTTTAACCACGTTTCAACAATCAAGAAAACATCGAAGTCCAACTGCGAGCTAAAGCATTTTGGAAGTAAATATTTTAGTGCCTTCTTTGAGATGAGTTAACTACATTAGCTACTGCACTTCTTGTTGTTTCGCATCTTTCATAAAAAAAAGAAATGGACGTAAATTTACTCCAACTGGCCAAAGATCAGATGACAAAAGATTCGAATAGAACGAGTCTGGAGCTCCTAGCTTGAAATTTACTCTCGTAATAGACTTTAGATCAGCATCATTTTTTACCAACTTGTAGCATAACAGTTGGCCCTTACTGATATTAGCATGTTTAGATACATACTCAACCATCGGCGTAGCCAGAATGAAATTTAGGGGGGGGTCCGACCCTATTAAGCTGGCATTTCAGGGTACTATTTTATATATATATAAGGAAAATTTGAAAGTTAGGGGGGGAGGGGGAGGGCGGTTCGAGCACCCCCCTACCCTTACCTGGCTACGCCCATGTACTAAACTATGGTATTAGCAGTGACTGATGACTCAAATGAGGATAAATGCAGCCACCGCATACGAGCAGTAACTTTAAGTTCAGTATTTGCGTTGGTACAAAAATATTCCGTCGAGTAGCTCGCCTATTAACTGGCGTCGTAGCATTATTAATCTGAGAATTACTACTCTGAGAAGACAAATTTTTAGCTGCAGCAGATTCAGACTCTTGTTCAGAACATCGAGGCGTACGAGTTGAAAGACGAAGAAGTCGGAGCAGACAAAGTTGCATTAGCACCAACAATAGCATTAGCACCAACACCAACAGCGGCAATAAGAGAGCATTCCGTAGAAAAGTTGGTAGACAAATCAGTAGGGCATTGTTTATCAGCAGCAGCAAGCGAAAGTGCGGGCATGACAGAATCCACAGAAGCAGCAGCGCCAGCAGTAGCAGTAGCGTTAGCAGCGTCGTCAACGACGTCAATTGAAGTACGAGCGGCAGACGAAGAAGAAGACGGAGTGAGAGTGAGAGGGCAACCATTATGCACAATAGACAAGTCAGCATCAGCAATGTTTACAGCAGGCACGACGTTAATTGGCATATCTTGCATTTTGCGAAGCTCAGCTTGGAGACTATCAACCTTTTCAAGTAAGATGTGTTTCTCATCAAACAAAGATTTTTCTGAGCTAACAGCAGACTCGGAACATTCTGATGGGCATCGAGAGCAGCAGCGACATCCACAGCCGACAAAGGCTTGGTCGCGGTGTGGGGTGGAGGCGGAGATCGAAGTGAGTCGCCCCGAACTTTAGTACAAGATGAGCAGCAAAATGCACGATCGGTTTTATGCAAAAAGTCAACATCGGCTTCCGATAAATTAACACATTTTAAATGAAAAAATTCTTTACATTTAACGCACTGAATTTTCGGGCGACCACGGTCGACCTTTTACTTACACGTACAAGGCATGCTTTAAGTGTTCAAGTAAAATTACAATATCGTTTAGCTTTCGCCAAAAAAGGACCATATACACGGCAATAATACAGAGCTTAGCGTAGACACGTCCGAACGGCGCTACCACATCGGAGGCTGACGTCATTTTTGGAGGAAAGTGATGATGACAATGGCAAAAACAAAACATGTGAAAAGATTTTTTCACCAAAACCAATATAATTTTTTCTTTTGTTCATGAGAAGCATAATATATAAAATTATAATGGTTTTGGGAAAAAATCTTTTCACATGTTTTTTTTCCAAACTATTCTTAACAAAAGCACGTTTAAATGAGAGAATACCAGCCAGCGGTTTGCCTCACACAACCGGCAGTGAGCTGAAACAGTGGCTTCGAGTTGTTGGTCTAAGTCAAGAATCATCTAACATATGTCTCACCCGCTTGTCCACATTGGAACAACTTCTCGACCAGAGTGATGAAGAACTAAAGCAGTTGCTATCCAATAATCCAAGTTATCGCACAGAAGAAGACATTCGCCGGCTGACGACTGCCATGCAAAACCTGCGTAAATGTAAGGAAAACTTGGTAATGCTTGAAGGTGGGAATGGCGCGGCAACTGGCAGCGGTAATGAAGGAAAGGCACCACTGACTGAACAATTATTTTGGGACTCGTGGGATCTACAGCACCCCCATCATCATCATCATCATCATCATCATCATCGTGGCAGTATAGGCAACATTGGTATAACATCTTCGCCCCGCACACGTCGCATGATCACAAAGCAAGCAAAACAGCATCATCATCAATCAGCGGATAGTAGTCGGCAGTCACCATCACATTATCACAACTGCAAATCAACTTCAGCGGCTGCAATAAATAATACTACTGACGATTTGGCATGTATGCAAGGGTCTACCCTCACGCTGACACTGACTCCTTCACCTCCTAATTCCCCATTCACGCCGATAGGTATAATTAGCAATTTTAGTAGTCTGCAGTGATGGCAGCAGTGCTAATGGTACACCACAACGAGGCAAGCCAGCTGGAACGCCGCCCCCAATGAAGAAACATCAGACCTTACTGTCCAGTTTACAACAGCATACACCTACACACGCGGCTATTGCTTTTGCAGCTGCAGTTTCTGTAATGCCCGCAAGCCAGCAGCAAGATTCACCCATGGAAGAGGGGCGAAGGCTACTAAAGGCTACATTTGCTCATTTGTCTGTCTGTGCACTGGCGCGATGCATTTAGAATATGTTGGAGACCTGTTATCGCTAGGGTTTCTTAATGCTTTCAAGAGGTTAATAAATCGCAGAGGTTATTGCAAGCTTATGACGTCCGATAATGTCACAAATTTTGTTGGCGCCGAGAAGGAGTTGCGGAGTGCATTTTAAAAGTGCATGGCCGATAGCAGACTACGTTCATTTTTCGCGGACTCCAAAATCGAGTGGCGTTTCAATCCCTCGTCTGCGCCTCACATGGGAGGTTACTGAGAAACTGGTATCAAGCGAACAAAGTATCATCTTAAACGCGTACTGGGCGAAACTCTTCTGTCTTTTGAAGCGTTGAACACGCTGCTGACAGAAGTGGAAGCTTGCGTAAACTCCCGCCCGCTCTGTGACAACTCAACATCTGTTGATGACCTAGAAGCCCTAACTCCCGGTCATTTCCTTGTCGGTGAACCACTGAAATCACTCCCAGAACCTGAGGGTCAAGGGTTCTGTGGCAGTCTTCGTCAGCAATGGCATGCGATCTCTGCCATAAGACAGCATTTCTGGCGACGATGGCGAGACGAATACCTTGTCAGTTTACAGCGTCGCTCAGTGTGGTTTCGTTCCTCACGCAAACTCGAAAAAGGCGATGTGGTCGCAATTTTCAACGAGCCTACTCCGCCGACAAAGTGGATGCTGGCGAGAGTTATAAAATGCCACCCCGGTACAGATGGACTCGTACGAGTTGTCACTTTGAAGACGCCGAATGGGGAATCGGTTATACCGATCGTGAAGCCTTGTGTTCTGCCGACGAAAGGCGACTTGTTCTGCGAAGAAGATCCATAGACGTGAAGTATGCACACTTAATTAATTAATTTGCCTAATTTTTCACACTGTAATTTTAGTTCAAATGTCGAACTTATCATGGTTAGTTCAAGGGCGGCGGTATGTTGGGTTCAGTTACGCTAATTGTAAGGTTTTGGTATGATTATTACAACATAAGGGTTAATGCACAAGTGTACACAAACGTAGCGATTGTAATTTGACATTCCTCTTTTTGCTTTGTTCGTAACACTTAACTATTACTACATAGTTTTATAAGAACTTATTAAACTCTCGTCTAGGAGAATTCGTTTTGTACTCGATCCGCTTAAACGTTCGCCGCCGCTCAGTAACTTTTCGCTAGTTGTACTCGCATTTTGTATATTAGTGAAAACCCGCGCCTGCATATTTAGATTCATTAGTTTAAGTAAACTAAATAAAAGGAACTGAATTCCGAGATACTCCGCGTTTTATTTGGACGTTTATTTGGAAGGGAATCCGCCACATCAAGCTTCTGTCGGAAGGCGTAGACCAGTGGGCGATGATCAGTGACGATGTGACACTTACGGCCCTCGATCATGTATCGGAAGTGGCATAGACCCTGGTACGCGGCGGTCAATTCGCGGTCGTAAGTGCTATACTTGCGCTGCACGCTGGTCAACTTTTTCGAGTAGAACCCGAGCGGTTCTAGTTCTCCGTTTACGACTTGGTGTAAGGCAGCCCCCACGGCTGTATCGGAAGCGTCTACATGTAACGCTAACTCTGCCGCTGACACCGGGTTCACGAGCAATGTTGATTCCGACAATTCAGCTTTGCAACGGTCAAAACGGTCAGTTTCTGCTTCACTGTTCCACACGAGTCGCGTGCGATCATTTTTCCTGTTGCCCGTAATCAGCTGTAGCAAATGCGTTTGATAGGCGACAGCGTTTGGCAAGAATTTGCGGTAAAAATTTACCATTGCGATAAAACTCTTTAACTCCTTGGCTATCGCGGGTTTCGGTAAATCGCGGAACGCCGTGATCCTTTCGGATAAAGGACGAATCCTTCGGGCGTCGACTAAGTGGCCGAGAAATGTTAGCTCCCTTTTGCCAAAATCGCATTTGGACACATTAATTGCGAGATAGTTGTCTCGGAGACGTTGAAGGACTGCGCGTAAGTCTCGACGATGCTGTTGCGCTGACGACGACGCTATACAAATGTCGTCGATATAAGGGAAAGCGCAGTCTAGACCACGCAGAACTTCGTTTATCAGCCTTTTAAAGGTTTGCGCGGCGTTACATAATCCAAAGATCATGAACCGAAATTCGAACAACCCGAATGGCGTCGTTATGGCTGTTTTGGCTACATCATCGTCGTGGATCGGCACTTGGTGAAAAGCACGTTGGAGATCGATCTTCGAGAAAATTATCTTATCTCGTAAGTTGCTTGTAAAATCCGATAAATATGGCAGCGGATATCGGTCGGGTACAGTTTGTGCATTAAGCGCACTATAATCGCCGCATGGTCTCCAGGTTCCGTCGCCTTTCCGTACCATGTGCAACGGGCTTGCCCAGTTGCTGCTAGACGGACGACATATGCCGGACTTTATTAAAAAATTAAATTCGTTTCGTGCTGCGGTCAACATATCGGGCGACAAGCGTCGCGGTCGAGAAAACACTGGTTGATGTAGATGTAGATTTGGTCGAAGAACCACAAGGTGCTAGCTTCGTGATATCTGCAAACTCGCGCAACAAATCAGCAAAGGGGTCGTTTGCGTTGAATATTTTAATCTGGGTTACCTTGGAAAACGTTGGCGCAGTTAGTAAATATCGTAGTTTGGTGAGATTGTCGATCAGTTGGTTTCGACGGAAATCGATGAAAAGTTCATAGAAACGAACGAATTCTGCCCGATTATCGGTGTTGTAACATCGGCGATTATGAACGACCACGGGAAGTCTCGAAGAAGTCCGAGATCCAAGTTGATTCTTTTTTCACCGATGGTCTTGAAGGTAGATCCATTTGCAGCATACAGTTTGGTCGTGGTAGATCGCATATCGCGAGAACTGGCAGAGTTGGGCAGGACGGACACGTCCGCGCCGGTATTGACAAGGAACATTTTACCTGTCCGTCGTTCGTGCACTTTAAGGCGAAGAACTTTGCGCTCTGTGACGGACCCTTCGCTATCATCCG
>NW_023458571.1:2891643-2905146 GCF_013731165.1 Rhagoletis pomonella | reverse complement strand
GGCTACCGCTCGAACCACGTGGTTTCTGCGGCGGCACGGTATACGGCTCTTCCGAGCGTCGGAGCCATATTTCTGGTGGTACCAACAGTCTTGGGCTGCAACAGATGACGTTTCTTGTGAACTTGCTGCTGTTTGCGAGTTGTTTCGTGCATTAGCTCTTGGTCGAGAGGTTGACCGCCCACGATTACGCGAACGCGAACGAATAGCGAATTTTTAAAATTTTTTGTCTAGTTCCATTACGAATGCACGCAGTTCGTTGACTTCATTTTGAGGTGTCGACTTAACGCGGTTCACTTGAAGTGGCGCGATAGCATCCACTATTGTTTCGGCTATTTACGTAAACTCGGTCGCAGTACCGGATGAGGCTGCTACGACTGTTTGTGCGAACTCCGGCAAACGTTTGATCCAGGGGCTTTTGAGCGCCGTATCGCCGAGTGCGTTGCCAGTGACGCGCTTCATTTTAAAGAACAGTTCTGACGGTTTCTTATTCTCCAGTGGTAATTCTGAGAGTACGCGGTTAAGGCGTCGCTGTTCGCTATCGGCGAAGTGCTCGATAATTCTTTGCCACACATACTCGAACCTGTCGTTTTGCGGTAGCGATGCAATGACATCCCGAGCGAGGACGTTCGGGTCCAGCGCTGCCAAAACAGTTTCCGTTTTTACTTCTCGGCCGTGATTCCTAAGGCAGAAAACCAAAAATCCATTGAAGTAAACCAGGCCTCAATATTTGTGTTGCTCATTGGCGGTACTAGTAACCTGGCATACACTACCGCGATGGTATTAGCGGGCGGGACCGTTGCTGCGGCCGGTGCACCTATCTCGGCTGCGCCTCCAGGCAACCCACCGTCTTTCCTTTCGATCGGCTTTGTCTTACCCTTAAAGTTTGGTTATGTGCTTACACGTGCTTGTCGCGCTTGCCCGAGTACGAGATCACGTCGGGGTCCCCACTTTGGGGGTTTTAATAGAGTATCCCTCTCAAACTCGAAAGGAAGAAAAAATGGATGTAGCAAGATATACAAAGCTTTATTTTTTATTTAATAGTAAACTAAGGATTTGTTTAATCAATTAATATTAAGTATTTTTATTAGTATCTAGGCAAGTACGACTTAGCAGCACGAAATTCAGACGAAAAAAGGACAGAAGTGCGGAAGGTTATGCCAGATTATAATTTTTGTATTTTATCTAACGCAAGGTCGCATTTGTGCTTGAGGCATTTTTGGGGTTACCGCACGCTGCAGGTGTGCTGCCACAGTACACAACGTCTTTCAGTATATGGAGGATATCTTAGCAGAAATCTCAGAAAAATTTTGTGAACACTGTTGTCATTAGCGATTTTAACACAAACATGAACGTAGTATCAACCTACAGTAGAAAACTCAATGATGTTTTCTTGCAACAAGCCATGCTACAGCTGTTAAATTTTAATACGAGGGTGGCGGAACATTCGGAAACACGTCTCGGCTTGTTGTATTCCAATGATAACCGAGTTATATGCGAAAATGTCGAGGATCATAGAATATCAGACCACGAAACAAATATTTTTCGACTCAGTGTCAATAAGCTAAACCCACTTGCTAAGGAGGTATAAGTAATATCCTGGGAGAGATATAACCCAGAGAACTTAACAACATTACTAAGGCAGTGCGATTTCTCGAACTTAAGTTTTTTCGATGTGGACGGTATATATTACTCATTGCATTATGTGTGAGGCAGTTGACTTACTCCAAAATAACTCGCATTAAGCAGAGGAACAAATGGTATGATAGGCAATTGTCAGAGATGAACAAGTATAAACCTAAATCTCATGAGAAAGCAGTGTTGTCAGGCTACTGGGGTGAATATAATATAGTGAGATGCAGGTATAAAGAAATGGTAAGGTGTAAAAAAATTAATTACTTAGAGCATAAGGTGGAAATAAATAAGGGTGACAGCCGACCCATGTGGAAGTACATAAAGAAGGTAGTCTATAACACGGAGGTCAAAGAAAATATTGGAGAAGTGATAATACATAACACCAACTACGTAAACTGCTTTGAAAACTTAAATAATTTTTTCGTGGACAGCATTTAGGAAATACATACCAATATAGAGTGTGTAAACTATGACTTTTTTGAGCAACGAGCTTCTACAAGTACGCTAAAATTTGAAGATGTCTCTACGGAAGACATTCTTCAAATTGCCAAACAATTTTAGTGGAAAATTGGGGGATACAACCTACTATCTGACGGTGTTATTAAGGACTCTGCTGATTATATGGGATATTTATATGCCCTACTAATAAATAAGAGTCTCCAAACAGGATCAGTACCGGAAGAATGGAAAATTTCATCAATAGTACCCGTTAAGAAAGTTAGAAAAACCGTTAAAGCTGAGGAGCTTAGGCCTATCAATACTCTCCCTAGCTTTGAGAAAATGCTAGAAACCGTAAAGAAAAACTAGCTACAGTACTATGTGGAATCCAATAAAATACTCATAAAAGTACAATCTGGATTCAGAGCTAAACATTCCTGTGAGACTGCGCTGAATCTGGTGCTTTCTCAATGGAAAGAAGATCATAACTGCCACCTTAATGGAGTAGCAGTGTTTATTGATCTTAAAAGAGCATTTGAAACAGTTGATAGGGTCCGAACGTTGGATAAACTAAAATACATTGGCATAGAAAACATTGAGCTTGACTGGTTTCGAAGCTTTCTATTTAATCGTAGGCAACAAGCAATAGTTAATTCAAAGATGTCTAGTAAGATAGCCATAGACATCGGCTTACCACAGGGCTCTGTTTTGGCACCCCTGCTCTTTAATATATATACAAACGATATTAAAAGTTCTCTCAAACATTGTAAAAAAAACTCTTTGCGGATGATGCCTTGTTAACGATCAGTGATAGGGAACTACCAAATGCGATTGTCAAAATGCAAGAAGATCTTAATTCTTTGTATCAATGGCTGTGTTCAAATAAACTCAAACTGAATGTGAAAAAGACTAACTTTATGGTATTTTCCGGAGCGGCAAATGCTGATCCCATAAACCGTGAATTAAAAATCAAAGAGTTGAAAAGTGCCAAGTACCTAGGAATATACATAGACAACAAACTAAAGTTTGATGAGCACGTTGAGTATACAGTCAACAAGATTGCTAAAAAAATTGCCCTTATAAAGAGATCGTGTAAGTACTTGGGAAGAAGATATAAAACATTGGTTTACAGGACAATAGTAGAACAGCACTTTATATACTGCCCTACGATTTTCTTCCTAACGGGGGACTCACATGTAGATAAGCTGCAAAAAATGCAAAACCGAGTGATGAGATTCATCCTCAACAAACCGTACGACACACCAACAAGGTGTATGCTTGAAACCTTGAATTGGTTAAGCGTGAAGCAACAAGTTTTTTACCACGCTATGAAATTTGTGTACAATATTAAGAACGGCAACCTGCCGGATTATCTTAGCGATAATGTCCGATATATAAATGAGACCCATACATATTTGTTGAGAGAGAATAACAGCTTCAGACTACCGAAGTATAGAACGGAAGTGGACAAAAAAAATATTTTTTATAAAGGCTTAAAGTGCTTTAATGAATTACCAGACTCCTTTCAAGCGGCTGCTATATGACTATTGTAGAACGCAGCCTACAAGATAGTGATGTATCAACAAAAGCGTGGATTGGAAACTAGGCTTTTCCAACCACCAAGATATCGAGACTAGGTGGATCGGAAACTCGGCCTTTCCGACTACTTAGACTACATTAAAGCCCTTAGATAATAAACAATAACTGAGCGGATTGGAAACTAGGCCTTTCCAACCGTCACAAAAGCGCGACTGGGTGGATCGGAAACTCGGCCTTTTCGACCACCCATGAGATATTAAGATACGGAGTAACCCAAAAAGTATATAGCGGATTGGAAACTCTACTTTCCAACTGTCGACATAACCTTCGGAAAATTGCATGCTTTTATATTGACATAAAATAATTGCAGCTATAAAGAAATAATGTTATTTAAAAATTTCCGTAGAGCATACTGTATTTAATATTTAATATTTAAATTTTAAATCTAAATGAATGTTAAACCTTTTTTGTAATATAAGTCTAACAGACTGTAAAAAAATAAATAAAAACTGAAAAATAAAAAATATAAAAAGTAAACTTTTCCGTATACTCTGTAATATTTCTCCGCAATTTTGTAAGACAAAATAACAATTTATAGTCGTTGCTTTGCACCGAAATATCTTCTTTTTTTTAATTAATTTACTAATTATTTTGTTAGCTTAAGTGTATAATTTGTTATATAGTATATATATATAGAAAGAACTTGAAAGTTAGGGGAGGACCGAAATTATTGAGCTAGAATTTCCTGGTACTATTCTATATAGGCAAAAATTTGGGCCCCTTGCCCCTACCTGGCTACGCCCATGCAGTGTTGGCACTAATCGATTGATTTTTTAATCAATTAGTTAATTCAATTAAATTCAATCCGATTACAGTTAATAGTGATTAATTTATTTTTAATCATTAACTCTTAATTTAATTTCCCGTGTTTCGATCTGAACAGCCATGTGGCTTGATGGACGTTTTTATGCTAGAACCCAGTACTATATACTACCAAGTTTCAGGCCCTGGCGAAGTCGATCAGCCTCAGTTCGTTATCGGACGTTTCGTCGTATGAAAATCGGCGATGTTAAATCTACTCCAACATACTCAAAAGTTTGACCTTGAGCTTTGTGAATTGTCATGGCGAATGCAGTCCTTATCGGAAATTGATGTCGTTGCATTGTACACCCAAGTTAACCTTTAGACGAGTCCAGAGTGATTCTAGGTATATGTACTTCTTTACCAGATTGTTCACCAGTAACGATTTTTGCTTTTATTATATTATTACACATGCTCGTCACAATGAGTCTTACCCCGTTGCATAGACCTTCTGATACATCCAAATTACGTAACAACATTATTAGCGAATTTGTTTTCAATTTCAGCTCGTGTGGGGGTAAGTCTGATATGTTGACTGAATTAAGAAAGTCCGTTGTGAATTGGAGTCCTCCTCCAGGTTGGTCTTTTATCGAGTCATGACTGTGGTAGATTTTGTATTCTCGAAGTTTGGCAACGATAGCGTCGTTAATTCTATCGACATCTTTATTGAGAGGTGCAAGTATCGCCCTTTTTTCATCCCCTCATAATTTGTACTTTCAAAGCAGTCTCCAAACACCTCATCAATTAGGTTGCTATTTGATATGATATCGTCTGGCAATTCAATTTCTTCCATCGTGTTTAATGGCCGCTCACCGTTACCTAACTTTAGCAGATATTCAGCAAATTCACGTTGCTCTATATCGACACGCATGTTTTCTTCCAATGTAAATACCTTAAAACGTAACCATAAGGGACATCGTTTGATAGAAAGGTCTAACAATTCACTTTGATTTGTTCGCGGTTGCACAGGCAAACATTGGCGAAAGTCTTCTTCTAGTACCATTATTTTTCCACCAAAGGGAACGTTCGGATTTGCAATAGATCGCAACAGTTGGTCAATGTTTTTTAGTCCATATTTTGGATGCATAGGAGCTTCATCCATAAGAAAAATATCGGTTTCTGCTAATTTACTGGCTTTTGGTGATCCGGGTGTGATACTTGAGACTGAGCCTGGTGAAAGTGGTACTTTCAATCCAAATGTCTTATGTGCAGTACGACCATTAGGCAGCAATATCGAAGCAATACCGGTAAAAGCCATACATTTAACTTTGCATTGCTTTCCAGTGAGCACGTAGAACAAAGTCTTATATATGAATGTTTTTCCAGTGCCACCTGGACCATCAATGAAAAAGCATTTTCCTTCGGAATTTATTTCACTCACGGCCTGAAGAATAGTATTAGCGACTTCCTTTTGTTTTTCTGTGAGTAATTGATACATTTGTTCACCTAAGGCTGCTGATTCATCTGTGTTCGGAGTATCGAAATTATTTTATATATTGTCACCCTCTATGTCTTTAAAATTAAACGTTTTTATCCAATATTAAAAATTTCTACCTTCTGTTGCTTCGGTGTTTAATTTATGGGCAATAACTCTGTATGTGCTTTAATAGCATTTTCAATTGGCTGCCCATTTCGTCGAGCTGCGTATATAAAATCTTCTGATAAATCTTGTTTAAATGTTTCCCAGAGTCCCTTCGGGTTTTCAGGGGATCCATAAATTAATATTTGTATGAAAAGCATTGCAACAGCCATTTTTGATAGCACAGATTCTCGTAGTCCTTCTATCCATCGCTGATCGTCGTAGGGTAGTCCACAGGCTAAACAGGCTTGTTTGTACATCTGATACGGGATATCGTTCACAGTTCGAAGGTCTTCGAAACTTGTTGCATCATTTACATGATACAGCAACAATCGCAAGTGATAAACTCTGGTTGAGAAATGTAATTTATGCTCGACCTTCCAATCCATCGGATATATTCAAGCATTTGCCAATAATAACGATATTTGACATTGTTAGCATTTTCATTTGATTGATATAGTTCCCCTTGTTCTTTAATTTTTTTGTTATGACTAAAATATGCCTCTAAAGTAGATCCTCTTTGACCAATATCTGCCAAATCTTCCTGAACTTGGTTTAAGTTTGAGATTCTATAATGGCCTAGTAAATGTATATCCAATCGTTGAATACTACGACTTTTTTTGTTTTATTTCAAAACCAAATAATCTCCAGCACTCTTCTGGAGGTGTGACACAGCGTGCTTCAATGTATGTATTCGCCTCAATATGGATAAGTGTTCTTTGATCTGCTACTATTTTAATCGATGCGCAGTCGTGTCCTTTATAAATATATTTGTAGAGATATTTTAAAGCCAACATACTACCTACATATTCTACGTTTATATGACAGCTAAATTTGTTTAATAAATATGCATTATAGGACATGACGATTGTCCCTTGTTATACGACAACCATTTATGTCTTTCCGATACACTGCTTGATCGTGTGAAAATTCCGAACATTGAGGGTCTAATTATGGATTGTAACCTCGTCTGTAATTCGGTTTTCCATCATCAACTAAATATGTTACTTCTTGGAATGATTTGGGAAAGTTAAATCAACATCTTTTTCTCCCATTTTTGTTTGTCATACACGCAGCATTAGGATTGAGAGTTCCACAAGGATTATGAATCATCCATTTCAGCACAAGCTCCCTTAATCCTAAGTCATGATTTCCGGGTATTTCAGCTGTAATCAAGTCATCGAGCTCTTCTGGATGATGAATCTTGTCACCAGAAGTCATAATAGTAAGAAAATGCATATGCGGCAATCCTCTTTTCTGAAATTCAACCATGTATACAAAAGCCGATACCTTTCCAAAGATCTGTGTTTTGTCCAAATCTTCTATAATTTGAGCGAATTTTAAGTTGGCCACTCGCGCTACGATATCAGGTCGATCCTGTGGAAGCTGCTGCAATATGGTCCCGTCATTTAATTTTATTCGAAATGTCTGTTTGATTTCTGGCCAGTACGGATTTGAAGTCAAGGTGATAAAGAAATCTGGTGATCCGAGCCGTCGAACAATAGCCATTGCATCTTCGAAATTATCGATATAGGGCCGGTTGTTCAATGTCTGGTTATCACTACTTGCCGGTTAAACATCATTATCGAGGTTTTCGACATCATTCATATAACATGTGATCGATAAAGCAGTAGTTGTATTTAACCAAAGCTTTCACTTTTGGTTTGTGTTAACTGGTCATTGGCCCATAATATCTTGTGGATCCAGGAAACGAGGAATGTGAAATAATCTTTTCACCAATTGCGGCATGCCTTTTTTCGGCTAGCTCATTAATTAGACGCGTTACTCCCGTGTATTGCTCTTCAAGAATTTTATTTTGATTATGTTTTATCCATTGAATATCATCACGCTCACACGAATATATGTGTCCACTAAATATTGCTTAAATAACCTGCCACCGAAATGAAGTGCATAAATGAAATTTCTCGTTCATCCGGTCCTTCTATTGGTTGCGCCATTATTAAAAATTTAATTAATTGAGATCGAAATGAAAGCCGGTATTGCGCAAGCTCAAGCCGAGTTAAATTACGTCGGCTAGCATATGGCGTCTGAAGTTGCAACCCTATACTAAACCCGTCCGTGCCAGCCGGGTAAGTGAATGGCTCCACACGTTTATCAATATTTTTTTAATCAATGATGTTTTTATTACGCTGATGAACAATCAGCTAGTTATCTGAAAAGCTTTGATCAGCATTAAATGTAAACACTGCACAAACCTCATTACAGGCGGGTATATTATATCTTCTGTGGTCAGCTTTTTCTGGTAGTCTGAATAAAAGCTTAACGTGCGGCGGACGTATTACTTGTGCAGAACTTAACCGTGTAACCTCTAGCTCTACTTCTCGCATCATTATGTAACCCTGTACATGACCATTATGCGCCCGGATAATGTGCTCTAGCGACTTCATCAACGACGTACAGATTCCATAATTAAGCGGATGACTAACTCGTTCGTTTAAAGCATCCTCAGGATCCAAGTATAGTTGGCCATATTGAGGCCGTTCAAAGTCACCTTCTACGATCTGTGTTGGGTGAGCTATCGTATTCATTTTATGATATACTTGCCCGCAAGCAGTGAATCTATAAATACCGTGGTTATTTATTGTTCTATCCAGTGATGCGGTGCCGTCTCAAGAAAATGTATCCCTGACCAAGCCAGAAAAGTATCCAAATGTATCCAATTTTCTTTTTTTACATATACATCTCATAATTTGTAAGAAAACCAAACATTTTCATGAAAAAGACATAATTTAACCCATCCTAAGGACTTGGAATACATGTGCATAAAACTAAACATTTGTAATTTAAATTTATAAAGTACTTTTTTGTGCATAAGTATTTTGCAAAGTAAATATAATAAATGGCAAGTACACACTAAAAAGAGCATGTTAAACTACTTCTGAAAAGTATCTATTTTTCAACAAGAATCTGTATAAATATACGTATACGATGTTCAGTGTTTGATTTTGAACTTCAGATCTTTAAAATATACACATAAATACACATATATAGAATGTTTAAAATTGCAAAAATTTTCAAACAACAAATAGATTTCCTACTAATAATAAACACTACTTTATTTTAAACATTTTATGTGTAAAAGTAAACAGGCAATGATTAATTTTATTACACGGCGTGCAAATTTGCACACATTAAAAGAGGAATCTGGTTACCTCTCTCAATATGCGCAAATAAACAACATTTTTTCAGTTAAATTCATAAAAGCTTCCTTAAATAAATCAAATTTAGTTTTTTTAAACTACATTCAAATCTTCTATCTTTTTAAATTAACAAATGAAAATATGTGATATGTAAGAGATTACTACAGAAAGAGTTAATTTACTTTATATATATCGTCGTTTAAAGTACAAAACCGCGTATCGTCATTCTGCAAAATTCCAAAAATTGGATTTGCTCACACAAGCTCTTGGCTCAATCGTTATCCATTCGTCCTGAAATATACTAGCCAGAAGTGCGATTGCTTTATAAAAAAGAGAACCATTTTGAAATATAAGTGTTTTTACTCTCTAGAAAATAATTTAGGCAACGTCACATACGAGGTTTTGCATTTTCCTGATACGCGGTTTTGCATTTTGTTGATACGCGGTTTTGTACCTTAAACGACGATATGTTTATTAAGATCTTGCTTAATGCATCCTTTTAAGCTAGTTAAAGCAATTGCGCTTATACCTATTTTGGTGAGATCTCTTCATATGTTCATTGCTTCGTTCACAAAAAATAAAATGCTTTAATTTCACGCTTAAGTAGCGATTCTTTATACGTTTATAAAACGTAGTGCTTTCTTCCATCGATTTTAATGAAAATCGATTATTGAACGAAAAAAACTTTATAGGAAATATAAAATTTTGGCCTATTTAAAAAAGTACCCACATTTATACTGACCGGAAAAAAAAGTATCCCGCAAAAATTCGTCTAAAAATGTATCCAATTGGATCTATTTAGATACAAACGGCATCCCTGGTTCTGTCATCTTCAACGTTGAATGATAATTTTTCTGCGGTCAGTGTTGCCAGGTCTTCGGCATGAGAAAACGTCTCTCTTGGTCTGAAAAAACGTCATTTCCTACCCAAAAACGTCCTATTCAAATGAATGTACAAAAAATTGTTATTAAACTTTTATTGTATGCAAATATCATTGCACATTTAAAATTCATTATAAACTGGTTTAAGATCGATAATATAAAAATCATTTTATTCATACAGCTGATTAAGTCATCTCCATTTTGATCGATTTTTGCTGTTTCTCCCTTGTTTAATTAGTGTTTATTATTTTTCCATAAATGCTCATTATATAACAAACAAAATAGGGGTATTCTCTGAGTCTTGCAAAGCCCTTGCACCGTGCACAGATTGCACGGAAAAAACCGGTTTTCGTACGGGACAGCTTTGCAAACCGTGCAATCCGTGCACCTTGCAAGTGCTTTGCAAGACTCAGAGAATACCCCTAATATAAATCCACATTTCAAACTTTGTGCAAAAATTATAAAAAATCGGCAAAGCTTCAGCTAGATTTTCAACTTTTATTTAGTTTTTTTAGTATGCAGTTTGATAGCCCATTAAATTTCAGGGCAATAATGTGCAATTTTAAAGGGGCTATATATATATATATATTTCAGCCTTTTTTGCGTTCATTACATTTTCAATGAAGTCTTAAAAAGTCGCCTACTTTTTTCAGACTTTTTATGCTGCTACAGCTTTTTTGATGTTTTTGCGAGCGTGCGTGTTGCAAGAGAACAGCTCTTCCTGATTTGGCTTTTAATGAGCAATTGGAAACATTACAATAAGCCTCGTAACCTTTACACAACCAGCCTTTGAACACAGTCCAAGAATCAAAAAAAAAAAATGCGCGTACGCTTGGTATGCATCATATTTAAGTCATCTGTGTCCAAAGAATAAGTATCTTTTGAAGCAGTTTCTGCAAAACACAAAGCTTGTAAAGATTTATTAAGAAAATAATTTAAAATCAATTTTACTGACAAGATTTAGTAATAGAAAAAAATTCCTGGGAAGTTAAAAAACGTCCAAACGTCAACAGGATACAAAAAACGTCCAAATGACGTTAAAAACGTCAACCTGGCAACGCTGGTGCCGGTACAGAAAGAGTCGTACTATTTCATTTGAAATTTGTGGTGGCTCAATTACAATTCGGAAATGCAAACGACAGTCACCAAAAGAATTTATGTTTATACGATTAGAAACACGTCCTTCATGAAAATGCAATGAATACACAAGATTTCGAATGGGCCTAACTTATGATATGACACATCTACAGTAACGGCGCATTTATATGTAGGTAAATAATTCGTTTTAAAGCCCTGCGATGCCTTATATCTCGGCGCCTTTGTTCTTCTAACCGATACTCTCGTTGCTCAACACTCTCTAGGGTCACTCTTCGTGACGCACGTTGCCGTAAATCTTCCAGACGTTGCTCACGCTGTTCACTAATTTCGCTGGCCACTCGTTGTGACGCACGCTGCCGCAAATCTTCCAGACGATGCTCGCGTTGATGAACATTTTCATTTGCCACTCTTTGTGAAATGCGCACTCGATCATACTTCCTTAGAACACTTAAATCGTAGGATCTTGCTTTTTTAATATTTTTATTGAGCTTTGTACCACGATTGTTTAGTAGGAAAAATTGAAAAAGCAACAAAGTCTAAGCGGTAGAAGTTATAGCACTATTTCGGAGATCACCACATCTCCTCATCAGACTTCTTTTTTCTAGACTTCAGCAGGGATCGAACCTGCGAATTCGATGTTCAAAGTCAGAAGCGTTAACCACTGAGCTATGTACACCGTAAACTCTTGTTGCTAATTCATTTTCCTTATTCAACCAACTACTATCAAGTGCAGCTGATAGGATCTTTCTTCACTTATAATTACAGATATGTTTTGTAAGCATCTTGTTTTAGCAGCATGCGGGTGTCGGTCAGATGACACCATCTGCGGAATAGGAAGCTGCTTTGGAAGATTTCTATCAACACTTTCTGGATGTGCATTGATTATTGTACATACAAATTGTCTCAGATTAATTTTATTTATTTTATTTTTTTGTTTCATCTATATACAGGGCAAAAGTAGCGTTAAAGTAAAGGATAAAATATGACTTAAACTATGGGAGTAGTATAGTTCTTCCGATATCGGCCGTTGCCATATGGCAACACGTGGCGTATTCCAGATGGATTGTTAGACGACAGTATTCGGTTAAAATATGAAATAATAGAAACATTGCTTATAAGTTTTAATACATTTATTGATAATATATTCATATTCCACGAGCAAAGCGGATGAAGAAGTTAATTTTTAGTATGAAAATTAGCAAAACATTTCAAACAAAAACCCACATCACATTTTGCACAGGCTACTCGTCATATAGTTTTACATGCTTCACCAGCAGAAGGGCAGTAACGCCCTTTATGCATGTAAAATAATGCTGGGCATCGCTTGGGGTTTGTCACCTGCTCTGATGCATTTGTGCTACACAGCAATGTCAGCCCAATACTGCTCTATGGCGCTTTGGTGTGCTGGATTGCCGCAAAAAAGGCCTTATGCCTCGGGCCAATGGAGAAGGTTCAGCGCCTAGCATCACTGTGCATCGCGGGAGCGCTGAGGTCCACTTCGACGGCTGCTCTTTAAAAAACCCTTCGTTTACCGCCCATTGACCGATTTGCGGAAAACCGTGCTGCGAAATCCGCACGTAGATTGACGGTCATAGGGAAATTAAATTTCAGAACCTTTTGGTACCGCTTAATTGGGGCGGGAAGCATAAGCGGCACAGACTTCATGGCACCTAGTTTTAAGTGGAAACTATTTTTTCGCGCAACGGAGGAGGAGGGATGGCACAAGGGAATGAAACCTAGCCATAGATCCCTAAACATTTTCACGGACGGCTCTAAAGTGGTTACGGGAGTGGGTGCCGGAATTTACTGCCGGGAATTGAACGTCAGGCGGACAGCAAGGCTACCTGACCATTGCAGCATATTTCAAGCAGAGGTTTTCGCAATTAGGATAAGTGCAGAGCTAGTCTTTACCGAAACGACAATCAATTCAAAATTACACCTATTCCAGGCGGAAATTAAGGCAGTTTCCTCATATAGTACTTCATGCATAAACGTCCTTCGCAGCCGGGAAGCCATTGACAAGCTACCAAAGCCTACATATGTATCTATTGGGTGCCCGGTCACAAGGGAATCTAGGGTAATGAAATAGCAGATGAGAATACAAAAAACGCCACCAGTTTTCCCTGGAACAGACAAACTACACTTGTATACCACTTCAACACTTGGACAATGATATATACGATAATATGATTAGGCAGTTCAGGGCTAGATGGAATGAGTTAACCACCTGAAAAACTGCAAGAACACATACAACCGATTTTTACTTTACACCGTCTCATACATGATAGTATTTTGCGTTGCCATATGGCAACAC
>NW_023458571.1:2889865-2891543 GCF_013731165.1 Rhagoletis pomonella | reverse complement strand
TTTTAATGTATGTAGGAAGAAAATACTCATATAATTATGCTTGCTATTTTCGAATGGAATATATGATCATTTCTTCCTTTATTTTTGTACAGAATTGAACATAAATATCATACATTTATTTAAGTTTAAATTTTTTAGTAGATTAAAGAAAATGTCTGATAATCAAGCTTTCGTTGCTGAGCAGATTGCTAACGATATTTACACCTTGTCACATCGACACAAGGGCAGAAGTTGTGTGTGGAACATCCTGCAGTGAAATCCCAAACTAGTCAGGAAAAATGCTAGTTTACAACTATAATTTCCTGACAGAAACCGAACTAGTTCATAAATTACCAGACTTGTACCAAGTACAAAACGATTTATTTATGCCTGTTTTATTTGACTTTGACAGTTTAATACAATAAAGTACACAAAATATTATAACTTTGGCTATATTGTAACCATTAAATCGAGTACATATTCCATTATACCAGACCTGTATAATAATATTTAATAATCATAATGATTATTAATTAAAGCATGTTTTTTGGATAACCGTTTAATGGTTAATTACCGATATTACCACCTTTTTAATTATTAATTATTAATTATCTTAAAAAAATGTTAATTAATTACATCATTATTTTGTTATTTTTGATGATTTCCAATTATTTTTTACTTTTTTTAATTAAACGATTAATATAATTATTTGAATAATTTCTATTATCAATCAACAAGCCAAACTATAGGCAAAAATTAAGAATACTTAATAACTGCTTTATTCTTATCCAAATCTCAAATTTTAAACATTAATTATTACTTTTGTACATTTTTATAAAGAATAGACTGAAATGTGCAAAGTAAATGAATTTAATTTATTTAGGTGAAAACTTTTTTTTTAGTTCACACAAAATGAACTAAAGTATTCATTTTATTTTTAACTAAAATGTTTTCTTTTGCATGTTCAATATTATTAAATAAAGATAAAAATATAGTATTTATTGTACCTGAAACCTTTTACTTTTAATAACGTTTAATGAAAAATGCATTTAAATTTATGTCCGAAAGATTGAAATATTTATGTGTTTATTTTTACTTTTAATTAATACTCAAAAAATCTAAGGCTGCTAAATAAAAATGTGTAATATATTAAAGTGTACTTAATCAAAAGTTTTTTATTGTATATTCATGAATTCATTTTATTTTTTGACTCCCAAAGTAGTGGTTTTGATCCATAATTGGAGGAGTATTTTTCTGTCTATTTTGAACTAGTATGAGACTGGTATATTTCTGACCGATATCTGATAATTACCATCTTGTAGGACATCCCCATGTTAAAAAATACCAGTTGATTGCATGGAAAAAAGATAGTTGGCAGACTAGTTGGGCATGCGGTTCATACTAGTTGTGAGGTAGTTTACAACTAATATATTTGACTACAGGTCAAGAAGAAGGTGGATCTGTTGTGGAACGGTTAGTATACTGCCGCACATGCAGTACAGTATACAGGGTGTCCCAGAAGTAACCTGCCAAACTTTAGGGGAAGGTAGGAGGGGGGTCGAGCTCTCCGATTATCAAAAAATTTTCAGGTAAGAGTGTTACTGTTTTTGAAATATTTACATTTTTTGAATTAAAAAAAATCGTGCCTTTTCAAGTATTTTCTTTAACTGAATCTACAAACCACGCTATACTTAGTAAA
>NW_023458571.1:2881961-2889765 GCF_013731165.1 Rhagoletis pomonella | reverse complement strand
TTTTTGTTGGTTGCTCGTATTTATACTCCTTGTTAACTACCTCTTGAATGCAATGGGGTATAGTCGTTGCGCTAGGTATGCAGTTACAGTTGCATGGTTATACTCAATCCCGACTCTTGCGTTTTGTTATTTTTGATGATTTCCAATTATTTTTTACTTTTTTTAATTAAACGATTAATATAATTATTTGAATAATTTCTATTATCAATCAGCAAGCCAAACTATAGACAAAAATTAAGAATACTTAATAACTGCTTGAATTATTTATTTATTTTCTTCTTATCCAAATCTCAAACTTTAAACATTAATTATTACTTTTGTACATTTATATAAAGAATAGACTGAAATGTGCAAAGTAAATGAATTTAATTTATTTTGGTGAAAACTTTTTTTTTAGTTCACACAAAATGAACTAAAGTATTCATTTTATTTTTAACTAAAATGTTTTCTTTTGCATGTTCAATATTATTAAATAAAGATAAAAATATAGTATTTATTGTACCTGAAACCTTTTACTTTTAATAACGTTTAATGAAAAATGCATTTAAATTTATGTCCGAAAGATTGAAATATTTATGTATTTATTTTTACTTTTAATTAATACTCAAAAAATTTAACACTAATTATTGGCAAATCTAAGGCTGCTAAATAAAAATGTGTAATATATTAAAGTGTACTTAATCAAAAGTTTTTTATTGTATATTCATGAATTCATTTTATTTTTTGACTCCCAAAGTAGTGGTTTTGATCCATAATTGGAGGAGTATTTTTCTGTCTATTTTGAACTAGTATGAGACTGGTATATTTCTGACCGATATCTGATAATTACCATCTTGTAGGACATCCCCATGTTAAAAAATACCAGTTGATTGCATGGAAAAAAGATAGTTGGCAGACTAGTTGGGCATGCGGTTCATACTAGTTGTGAGGTAGTTTACAACTAATATATTTGACTACAGGGATACTGCCCGAAATTTTTAAAGAAGGTGGATCTGTTGTGGAACGGTTAGTATACTGCCGCACATGCAGTACAGTATACAGGGTGTCCCAGAAGTAACCTGCCAAACTTTAGGGGAAGGTAGGAGGGGGGTCGAGCTCTCTGATTATCAAAAAATTTTCAGGTAAGAGTGTCACTGTTTTTGAAATATTTACATTTTTTGAATTAAAAAAAATCGTGCCTTTTCAAGTATTTTCTTTAACTGAATCTACAAACCACGCTATACTTAGTAAATTTTCTATGTAAAATACTTCCAGATAGTTGCTTCTCCATACTCGAATGCAATGTAGTTAAAATATATTAAGGAACCATCATAAAATTAGGACTATTTTGGGATTTTTGACTATCTCTGGTGAAAAAAAATAATTTACTGAGCTATAACTTTACATTACATAAAAAAATTGCTCATTTAATAAAGATTTCAGAAAGGTGCCACTCTTACTGTTTCGAATAGAAAACAAGTAAGAAAGTCTAAGTTCGGGCGGAGCCGAACATTAAATACCCGGCGCAAGTATTAAATATACGTTTTCCACCTTTCCGAAAGCTACCGCTACATGATAAGCCGGGGTGTATAAATTTTAAGTAAATTAGCGTCCTTAAATTTCGAAATATTGAAATTTCGGACATTTCTGAAATTTACCGTTATATGAAAAGCGGCCGTAATTTTAGTCCGATTTCAATAATTTTCAACGTTTTGCTTCTGTGTGGCAAGCACAATAACCGTACCGTTTGGTACAAATTGGTAGAACGGTTGCCGAGATACATATATGTGATCATAAGTGGGCGGTGCCACGCCCATTTTCCAAAATTTTTATCATAAACGTATTTCCTGGTAAAGAATTGTTCCAAACATTAATTTTGAACAAATTAGCTTTAATATTTACTGATTTATCGAAGATTTCGTATTTTTCTAAATTACCGTTATATGGGATGTGGGCGTGGTTATTGTCCGATTTTAAAAATTTTCGGCCATTTGGTATCCTGTACCAGGACCAACAACTGCGCCAAGTTTGGAAGAAATTGGTGCAGCGGTTACCAAGATATACACATGTAACCATAAGTGGGCGTGGCTACGCCCATTTGCCAAAATTTTTTAATATTTTTATTTTTCGTCTAAAACTCATTGTGAATATCAATTTTGAGTGAATTATCTTCAGTAGTTACTAAAATATCGCAGTTTTCGCATTTCTGAAATTTACCGTTATATGGGAGGTAGGCGTGGTTATTGTCCGATTTCGCCCATTTTCAATACCATCCGTCCTACGCCCAGAAAAAGTCCACGTACCAAGTTTCGTTACGATATCTCAATTTTTACTCGAGTTATCGTGTGCACAGACGGACGGACGGACAGACAGTCACCGCTTAATCGATTTCTCTTTTCATTCTGATCATTTATGTATACATTTGTCTATATCTATCTCGATTTGTTTTGCCTGTTACAAACAACCGTTATGTGAACAAAGTTATAATACCCTTGTGCACAAGTGCGCTCGGGTATAAAAAAAGTTATAGCCGCTTTTGTGGGCAAAGGACTGAGACACGCTAGAATGTATTTAACAGATTTAAGGTTAAGTTGCTCTTGTTACCGACCAATGACATGCTAAATAGTACAAGGGTACATTTTTACCTGCTCCTGACATTATTTTATGTTACTTACCGAAATTAGCGAAAGTGGATTTTGTGAAATTGAACCCTTCGAACATTGTGTTATTAATACTATGACAGAGAACACGCAGTATGAATATGCGGATATTCTTTTAACTATAATTTTTAACTTTTTTAAGGTCGCATACCTGGAAGGCGTGGCGGCGAGACAGGACGTCCTGCAACGGTAGACGTTAAAGTTGTGTTAGAGGAAGTGGAACTAAGTCCATCGACTTCAGCGAGAATGATGAAAAGACGGACTGGAATACCAAAAACTACAGTTCGCAAAGCTTTAAAATACAATCCCTACCACATTCAACGTGTTCAGGCTCTACAAGAGAGAGATTACCTGTCGAGGGTTAGATTTTGCAGTGAAATGTTGCGAATGCATGATTCAGACCCCAACTTTTTTAATAAAATAATTTGGAGCGATGAATCATCATACAAACGCGTTGGTTATTTTAATTTACATAACCTTCACAGTTAGCAGATAGACAATCCTCACGAAATAAGATCGTTGGCAGTACCAGTACAAAATAAATTTATGGTGCGGTATTTTTAATTGTCAGATATTGGGACCTGTGGAACTGCCGCCAACGCTCAACTCACACAGTTATTTAAAGTTCCTTCAAAAAAGGCTTCCAACTCTTTTAGAAGATGTACCCTTAAACCTGCGGCGAAGACTATGGCAGCAAAATGACGGATGTCCTGCTCAATACGGGCGTGAAGTAAGAGCTCATTTAGACGAAACTTATCCTCGC
This sequence comes from Rhagoletis pomonella, assembly GCF_013731165.1. Classification (NCBI taxonomy): domain Eukaryota; kingdom Metazoa; phylum Arthropoda; class Insecta; order Diptera; family Tephritidae; genus Rhagoletis; species Rhagoletis pomonella. Next base: position 2,886,363 of record NW_023458571.1, on the reverse strand, counting down.
CGATGGATTGGACGATATGGACCAATCACATGGCCTGCTCGATCGCCAGACCTGAATCCATTCGATTTTTTCTACTGGGGCTGTCTTAAGGACAAAATTTATTCAGAAGCATTGCAAAACGAAGAGCATTTGCGGGAACAAATAAATGGAGCTGCTGCTGAGATAGCCCAGTTGAGTTTAATATCTCTAAAAGCGTCTTTTCTTAAAAGGTGCCGAGCTTGTATTATAGTAGAAGGTCGCCAATTTGAGCATATTTTATCAATAAATGAATAAATTTTTTTGCAAACAACTCATGTATGTTTTAGTTCCCGTGAACCCATCCTTCACAAAAACTATTGATAGATATAGCCCTTGTTATTGACTCTAGTCCGAATCCCGGTAAGTAACATAAAATAATGTCAGGAGCAGGTAATAATGTACCTTTGTACTATTTAGCATGTCATTGGTCGGTAACAAGAGCAACTTAAATTTTAATCTATTAAATACATTCTAGCGTGTCTCAGTCCTTTGCCCATAAAAGCGGCTATAACTTTTTTATTCTATTCGAAATAGTAAGAGTGGCATATTTCTGAAATATTTATTAAATGAGCAATTTTCTTATGTAATGTAAAATTATAGCTCAGTACATTTTTTTTTCACCAGAGATAGTAAAAGTTGGGGAAGTAAATATCAAAAAGTTAAAAATCCCATAATTTTATAATGGTTCCTTAATATATTTTAACTACATTGCATTTGAATATGGAGAAGCAACTATCTGGAAGTATTTTACATAAAAAATTTACTAAGTATAGCTTTGTTTGTAGATGCAGTTAAAGTAAATACATGAATAGACATGATTTTTCTTTAATTCAAAAAAATTTATTTATTTCGAAAACGGTGACACTTTTACTTGAAAAATTTTTGCTTATCAGGGAGCTAACCACCCCACCTGCCTTCTCCTCAATTTTGGCAGGTTACTTCTGGGACACCCTGTATATGTACACACGTGTTAATGTTAACGTTAATGTTGATTCTTATGTTAAAAAAAACAAATATATATGTACAGTTCATGGGGAAATAATGAGCGCGTTCATAAGACGTAGCTGTTTAGCTCATCTGCTACAAAACTGCTGGCAACTGTTGAATTCAACCATTACGTCTTAGAAACGGCTTGATGAATATGCTGCCAAATGAACAGCTGATAAATGTAAACAAATGAAATTGCAACTAATAGAGATAGTTGCGCCGATAGTATTTAGAATTCAACGCTGAACTGCCGCCGTGTTGAAAAAATCGTTCAATGTTACAATGAATTAAACAGTGTAAAATTATATAGCAAACATCTTAAAAACATATATTTAGAAACGTAGTATTATTATAAAATATTGTAGTTATTTTATCACATCAGTAATATAAAATATAATAAATTTGTTTGCAACTGCTACCTAACGAAGCGGCGTTAAATTTAATATAAGCGGCGTAAGTCTTTTCGATCAGCTGTTTAGGCTAAGCCCAACACGTTGAGTTCAGGTAGCGTAAACTTTTTCCGCTGAAAAAAATGGCGGAGAGTTGCCAACTGTTGAGCTGAGAGGACCTACTCAACTGTGCGTTGCTAAGACAAATAGCCAACGGTTGGGCAACAGCTACGTCTTATAAACGCGCCCAATGTAAGCAATTATGTATGTAGAGTCGTTTATGTTGCCACAAGGAGCAACTAACATTGATGTTAGCACTTACATTTTTATATGCATATTTATGTACATACATACATATGTATTTATATTATTATGCATAAAAACCCTGCTGCTATGTTTTTTTGTACGTAAGTGAGCGCAATATTAACAGCAACAACTCTTATTCATCTATGTATATCGTAAAGCTCGAGAACGGCTGCACCAGTTTTTTTGAAATTTCGGACACCTGCTGCAGACATTCAAAGGATGGTTATCGGATAAAAACAATCTCCATATATAAAAGGGGCGTGGAACCTCCCATACGATCTCTGGAAATGTTCATGGTAGAGTTGTGGGACTTGGTATGGAGATATATGAAATCCATCGACTCCATCCATCCACTCTTGGAGTAAAATTTGAGCCATTGGAAAAGGGGGGTGTGGCCCTCCCATACAAACCGAATTTTTCATACTGCATATCTCTGGAAGTATTCATGGTAGAGTACTGGAAATTGGTATTGGCGCAAATGAAATCGATCGCATACTCTTGGAGAAAAATTGGACCTATTTCAAATAGAATTTTTCATACTGCATATCTCGGAAGTATTTATGATAGAGTATTGGAACTTGGTATGTAGATATGGTATGTGAAATCAATCCCATACTCTTGGATAAAAATTGGAGGTATTTGAAAAGGGCGCGTGGCACTTCCCATACAAACCGAATTTTTCATACTCCCTATTTCTGGAAGCGTTCATGGTAAAATGTTTGACCTTGGTATGGAAATATATGAAAGAAATCACATACTCATGGAGAAAAATTGGAGTTGTTGGAAAAGGGCGCGGCACCTCCTATACAAACCGAATTTTTCACAATAAGTATCTCTGGAAGTGCTCATGGTAGAGTACTGGAACTTTAAACGGGCGTGGCACCTCCCATACAAGTCGAATTTGTTTTTATTGCATATCTCTAGAATTGTTCCTGGTAGAGTACTGGAACTTGGTGTGGTGATATATGAAATTAATCGCATAGTCATGGAGAAAATATGGAGCTATTGGAAAAGGGGGCGTGGCACCTACCGTACAAGCCGAATTTCATACTGCATATTTTTGGAAGTGTTCATGGTACAGTACTGGAACCCTTCGTATCGAGATATATGAAATTAATCCCATACTCATTGAGAAAAATGGGCTCTTTAAAAAGGAGGCGTGGAAAAGTACAAACGTACTGACTTTTAATTATCTTTGAATGTGTATATAATTCTTTTGTAGGTTTATATGTGAGTGAAATCCTAAATGGCTGGGGAGATTTTAACAAAGTTTTGTGTGTGCGTTTGAGTGGGTCTCTGGATAGTTTAGTTTCACAGTTTAATCCGCTAGTTGGCGCTGGAGTTGAGTTATTACTAAAAATCTTTTTTATGATCCGATTTGGCGAATATTCAAAACATGTATTGAAAACGGTAAAGGCAGTCCAATAGCAAAAAAGAGCTTCCAGGTGGTGGTGAGGTCGAGTTATTACTAAAAGGTGACAAGTGAGAAAAGGTGCCGTAAATGTCAGACTAAATCGACCTGTTGCACCATTGCGTATATCGAACTCTCGTGTGTTACGATTGGCTCAATGGATGTCATTTGCCAATATTATTATGCGCTAAAGCTTCATTCGAAGAAAGGGTTGAGTTGTGCAGTGGTAAATCTCAAATCACCATCTGTCGAAATACCTTAAAAGCCAGTTTCATGAAAGCAATTTAATGAAAATTTATTTTTTTATTTGAATTTAATATAGAACCTGGCGGAAAAAAAAAAATTTTCACTTAAATTGCTTTCGCGAAACTGGCTTTTAAGGTATTTCATCTCAGTTTATATATGTATATTGTATTTCTGTTGAAGTCTGCAGCGTCTGTTCACCAGTAGGTTCGGCTGCAAGCGGGTGTCTGCTTGGAGCAAGCGGCTCGCTATATAAACGTGTATTTAGTTGCGAAACCACCTCCGTCCCAGCAATGGGTTGTGCGCTGGGCTTGGGACCCGCCACGTAAAAACCACTTCAAGTGAAGAAGCAAGGCAAAGCCTATGATGACGACCACGGCAAACGTTTAAAGCACTACGATTTGAGGGCATGCACCTGGAATGTCCGGACCTCTGCCCGGCTGGTTGATGTCCTCGTAAGGACAAAAGCTGACATCACCGTCATCCAAGAAATGCGTTGGACGGGGCAAGGCAAGCAATGTCTGGGGCCTTGCGACGTCTACTACAGTTGCCACGTAAAGGAGCACAAATTCGGTGTTGGATTTGTGGTGGGAGAGAAACTCCGTCGACGAGTACTGTCGTTCACCCCGACGAGCGTCTAGCCACAATCCGCATCAAAGCGAGATTCTTCAACATCTCGCTCATCTGCGCCTATGCCCCGACGGAAGAGAAGGATGAGGCATCCAAGGATCTCTTCTATGAGCGTTGCCCCCGTCATGATATCAAAATCGTGCTTGGCGACTTCAATGCCAAGGTGGGCAAGGAAGGGATCTTTGGAACCACCGTCGGAAAATTCAGCCTTCACGACGAAACGTCCGATAACGGATTGAGGCTGATCGACTTCGCCTGGGCCCGAAACATGGTAGTATGCAGTACTAAGTAACGAGAAACCAAATCGATCATGTTGTGATAGACGGAAGGCACGCTTCCAGTGTTTTAGACGTACGCACACTCCGAGGTCTAAACATCGACTCGGACCACTATCTTGTTGCAGCCAAGATACGCACCC
>NW_023458571.1:2879397-2881861 GCF_013731165.1 Rhagoletis pomonella | reverse complement strand
GAAAAAAACATATATTTAATACGTGCGCCGGGTATTTAATGTTCGGCTCCACCCGAACTTAGACTTTCTTACTTGTTTATAATAAATATCCTTTTCCAAAGCAAAAGATGTTTTTTTATTATTTGTTTCATAAATAGCTCGAAATTTCACATCTTTGCAGCAATAAAATAATAAAAAATAAAAAATCATGCATTTAAGGGTTAAAGATAACCGTATGTTTCCTGCCAATGAAATAAGAAGAAAGCCAGCACAGCAGGATTGGAGGGAAACCAATTTTATCAAGTTTGTATATTAGAGTTGAATGAGATACTTTATCAAAAGCCTTGCTGAAATCAGTGTAAATGCCGTCGGTTTGATAATTACTTTTGAAACCATTGTTCACATTTGTAGTGAATTCAAGAAGGTTTGATACAGTTGATTTACCTTTACAAAAGCCGTGTTGTGATACATCTATAACGGGTGTTATGGAATAAGAGAGTTCTTCCGTAACGATTTCTTCAAATAATTTAGGAATGGCACACAGCTTAGCGATTCCCCTATAATTCGCAATATTTGACCTGTTTCCATTTTTATAAAGCAGCAAGATACACGACTCCTTCCACAAAGAGGGGGAAACTCCTTGCTTTAGAGAAGCATTGAAGATGTTTGTTAATGGCTTATATAGATAATCAGCACAACTTATTAGGACACAGGAGGGAATACCATCCGGACCGCTTAGAAAAGAATTTTTTAAACTATTCAAATGAAGGAGAACATTGTCAGCGGAGATTGACGGAATACGGATGTGGTCACACTGTGGGAGTGGAAAAGGATAGCTAGAAGTTTTTCAATCTTGCTCGACAGAATAGTTCGATTCAAAATAATTTGAAAACATATCAGCAATCATATCATCATCACTAGAAATAACATCATTTAATTTCAGTGTTGAGGGAAACCCATTTATTTTACGTTTTGAGTTAACAAAATGATAAAATTACTTGGGACTAGAAACGATGTTAATGCGAGTTTTATTAATGTAATTCCTGTAACATTTTCTGTTTAAGGCATTGTATTTATGACGAAGGATGGAGTACGCGGCGTAGTGAGAAGACAGGCCTGATTTTTTATAAAGTTTAAATGATTTAGTTTTCTGATTTTTTAAATGCTTTAGCTCTGAGTTAAACCACAACGAGTTACGAGGTCCGGTATTTTCTTTAACAAGAGGAATGAGTTTACTGAATATATTATTCAAGATTTTACTAAAGTGTAAGGCACTGTTCTCAACATCCCCATCGTACTCAGGCCAGATTATTTCAGATATAGCTATTTTAAGCTTGTCGTAGTTAGTGTATTTGAAAGAATATCGCCGACGTTTCGGCTTTCTAGTTTCAGGACAATAACATGAATCGTAGGATGGTGCCAAGGACAACTCAAGTGGTGGGTGATAAGGGTCTATAGGTAAAACTAAAGGATCGCCGCGTAGTATAGTGCATTTACCAGTATCATCAATAAACGCTAAATCAAGACATTTACCTAAGTTGTTGATAACTGAATTAATCTGATATAGACCATGATCGGAAAGTTCGTTAAGAAATTGGTTAAGTACATCCCGAGAAGAATTTGGCACCAGAATTCCATACATTCGATTCGGAGTGCTTGACCATGGCAAATAAAGAGAGCAATAATGAAGTATGTTTAAAGTAAACCGAAGGGTTAGAGTTTGGTTGAATATAAATTGCAACAAGAACAAGTAAGAAAGTCTAAGTTCGGGCGGAGCCGAACATTAAATACCCGGCGCAAGTATTAAATATATGTTTTTTCACCTTTCCGAAAGCTGCCGCTAGATGGTAAGCCGGGGTGTATCAATTTTGAGTAAATTAGCGTCCTTAAATTTCAAAATATTGCAGTTTCAAACATTTCTGAAATTTACCGTTTCGTGAAAAGCGGCCGTAATTTTAGTCCGATTTCAATAATTTTCAACGTTTTGCTTTTATGTGGCAAGCACAATAAAAATACCGAGTTTGGTACAATTTGGTAGAACGGTTACCGATATAAATTTTTCCATAAACGTATTTCTTGGTAAAGAATTGTTGCAAGCGTCAATTTTACAAAAAGTAGCTTTAATATTTACTGATTTATCGAAGATTTAGTATTTCTTTAAATTACCGTTATATGGGATGTGGGCGTGGTTATCGTTCGATGTTTAAAATTTTCGGCCACTTAGTATGCTGTATCAAGGCCAACAACTGTGTCAAGTTTGGAAGAAATTGGTGCAGCGGTTACCAAGTTATACACATGTAACCATAAGTGGGCGTGGCTACGCCTATTTTCCAAAAATTTTTAATATTCTTATTTTTCGTCTAAAAATTGTTGTAAATATCAATTTTGAGTGAATAATCTTCAGTAGTTACTAAAATATCGCAGTTTTCGTATTTCCGAAAATTACCGTTATATGGGATGTGGGCGTGGTTATTGTCCGATTTTT
>NW_023458571.1:2870864-2879297 GCF_013731165.1 Rhagoletis pomonella | reverse complement strand
AAAAAACTGAGCGAACATGTTAGAAATTGTTTGATTATCACCAGAGACGGTATTTTGATACTTCATGGCGGAAGGAATCCCACGTAGATTTTGCTTGGAGTTTACGAAGTCATAAAATGATTTGGGGTTATATATTATACGCCGTTTGATTTTACACAAGTAAGCTTTATAACACTTTTTGTTTAATTCAAAAAACTTATGACGCAAAAGTGAGTATTTTACATAGTATGAGCGTAAACCGGTTTTTTTTTGTGTAATCTAAAATAACGCGACTTTCTGTTTTTAAAATTTTTCAGTTCTTTAGTGAACCATAACTGTGTTTGCTCTTCAGGAACATACATGCGTTTAGGCACATGGTTTTCAAATAATTTATGTAAAGTAAAGTTAAAAAGTGCAACGCTTTGTTCAATATTTTCTTTAAATGCAGGCCACGACAATTTAGACAGTTCTTTCTTAAGCATTTTAAAGTTGGCTTTCGAAAAATCGAAGCGAATATTTGGTTCGTATGCTTGGGTACTGCAATTTTGACCATCACTTATAACTTCGTAAGATACCTCCATAGCAGGGTGGTAGACATCTTCGGGCAAAACTAGTGGATCACACTTATTTACAACGGACTTAGATGCATCATCAACATAAACAAGATCTAATACTTTACCAAACTTATTGTGAAGTTCATTAACCTGAGTTAGGCAGAGTTCAGCCAACTCCTCTAAAAATACGTTGTTGCACACACTAGACGCGAAAGGTACGATATCATTGTCAATGATGTTCCATGATATGCTTGGTAAATTAAAATCACCCAACACAATCATTGAGTCAGAGGGTTTAGTCAGTAAACTAACTGATTTCAGTAAAGAGATGAGTCGTGAATACACCAATGTGTCAGATCGGGGAGGGATATAGCATAGAGCTAAGTAAATAGACCCTTTTCCAGCCTGTACACGAATGCATTTGAACTCTACTGAATCAATGTGCGGAAGACTAACTTCTTCAGATGATATTGAAGAGTCTACAGCGAAGAGTACGCCACCGCCGATTCTGTCCTCCCTATCTTGTCTATAGATATGATAATTATTTGGAAGAATCTCTGAATTGAAAATGTGAGGTTTCAGCCAAGTTTCAGTAAAAGAAAAAGTATTCTAATTACATTCAAGGCCTTTAAAGTATAAGTTCGTTAATTTAGTATTTAAGCCTCTTACATTTTGGTAATAAATACTTAAAGCAGATTTAATAATTAGTTTTTTGATTCAGTGTTATGACGGGGAATAATAGCTAAGTTATTTACTTTTTTGGGCCTATATTCGAATTCACGAACAAAAGATCCGAGAGGCCAAAAAGAACTACTAAGCAGCGCATTAAAGTTATCTAAATTTACGTCAATTTTAAATGAAGCAATATTTCTTTCGTAATTAAAATTAAATTTTCTGATGCTTAAGTCGACAGTTGTAATTTTTGATGAGATGTAAAGCTTTATATCGTCTTCGGTAGTGTCTCTCGAAAATCTAGAAACAAAGGTTGACTTCTTTGGCGGAACCACAACTAGTTTTCTCGTATCAGACTGGACTACCGGTGGAGGGGGTTGAGTTTCTGCGTTAGTAGTTGTTGATAGGGAAGGCGGTGGAGGCTTTGAAGATGATGCCACCACTTCAATGGGGGAAGGGGAAGATACTTCAGACTCTTTATTATCCGAAGCAGATTTCGTTGCACGGTCTTTTGAGGCTGAGGATTCTGATGCTGGAGGACACGGAGAGGATGAATTAATTAAGTCCGTCGGAAGATTATTCTGACGTGCAACGGCAGCAATTTCCATTCTTCTGCGCCATATACCAACACGGGCATGATGAGTGATTTATAGAGTGCGGTTTTTGTACGTCGAGAGAAAACTTTACTCCCGAATTGCCTAGTCAGTCCAAAGTAGCACTTGTACAGTAATTGGGCATTATATTTCGACATTATTATCGGTGTTATGCTGGTTCCTAACTAAAGGAAATTGTATACTTTCTCGAAATTACAACTGGCTACAGTGACGAGGGGGCCAAGGCGCCAATGCTCTGACTCTTTATTTGATGGCAGGAGATACTTCGTCTTGTCCTCGTTGATCACCAAACCCGATCGCTTTGCTTCGTTATCCAGCTTGGAAAAGGCAGGAGAGACTTCGAGGTTTTTGTTACCGATGGTGTCGATGTTATTGGCATACGCCAGAATTTACACGCCCTTATAAAAAATTGTTCGTGAGTGGTTCAGTTCTGCAGCTCTTATTATGTTAACATTTGCAATATGCGATCATAAATGCCCTCCTGTTCACGCTTTAATTTGTGAATGTTTGATTGGGCATATAATAGGACATCAGAATAACAACCATAATCTTCATAATATTATCCAACGTTATTCAAATTGCTCTCGCTGATTTTTGGAAAAATGTTTCTAAAAATTCGAAGCAGTCATCTAATTTAGCAAAAAAATTTCTGGAGAATGTGGGTATTGTTAGGTAGATGTGTATTTCACTAAGGTAGATTCTTAGATATTTGAAAGTCGGAAAAACTCAACGCTAAAGCAGGCACATTCCCTTTACTCGCAATACAGTACGTAGTAGGCAATGGCGACCCAAAGTCAAATTATTTATTATTAAAAGTCAACTATTTTATAATGTTAGGGAATGGTGACAACAATTTTCGGTTTTCGTTAAGGATTTTTTAAACATGGGATATTTTTATGTTTTCGTTAGGAATAGTTTTAATTATTTGTTTATTTGTATCCGTAGTTTTCTATTATTTTTTACATTGCGAAATTTGTATACCAACTCTTCGTTTATAATACGATCACTTCATTTGATAAGATTTTGTAAACTATTTCTTCATTTAAACTATTCGGCTTTTCATAAGCGGAAACATAAAAAAATCTCTAGTAAAGCTTTCCCTAACACTTTTCGTTTGGAACCAATTATGTGATATTTCATTTAGTTCCAATATTTGCAGTCTTCACTTTTAGATAGGGCATGATCCTATTGAAAATATTTATAAATCAGGATTTCTCAAATGCCTTTAGGTTGGTACCCATATTGCAAAATTTCATTTCTTTTGCCAATTTAATTGAGTTAAATTTCAAACAGGTGGCAACCCTCCTTTAAAATAGTTTCGACTATAAGCCTTCTTAAAACTCTTTAGTTTGATACCCACATAGCAATATTTCATTTACTTTATCAATTTAACTGACTCAAAATTTTAAAATAGGTGGCAACCTTCCTCAAAAATACTTCCAGCAGTAATCTTTCTTAAACCTCTTTAATTTGATACCCATATTGTAATATTTCATTTATTTTATCAATGTAATTTAGTTAAATTTTCAAACAGGTGGCAACCCTCCTCAAACATATTTTCGGCTGTAAGCCTTCATAAAACTCTTTAGTTTGACACCCACATGGTAATATTTCATTTATTTTATCAAATACAAATATTAATATTTTTTTTGTTGTTATTTGATATATTGTTAGTTTTAAGTTTACTTTGTACACACATTTAATTTTACAACCTGTTGACGTATTATAAAAGACTCAAAAGTCTTATAGATACAGCCTCATTTCTTAAATTAATATGTTAAATATGTTAAATACATTTGACTGAGATAAATTTTCAAATAGGTGGCAACTCTTAAACCTCTTTAGTTTGGCACCCATATTGTAATAATTCATTTATTTTATCAATACAATTGGGTCAAAATGTTTCAAATAGGTGTGATATCATTGATCCTGGTATTATACCGAAAAATACCAAAAAAATTATTTAAATCGGTTCAGCCGTTCTCGAGTTTTGACGACCGTGACATACGAACACAACATTTTTATATATATAGATTTGACTGAACTAATATTTTTAAATAGGTGGCAACCCTCCTCAAATATATTTCCAACAGTAATCTTTTCTAGGCCTCTTTAATTTATAGATACCTATATTGTAATAATTCATTAATTTTACCTTTAAATTTAGTTAAATTTTCAAACAGGTGGCAACCCTCCTCAAACATATTTTCGGCTGTAAGCTTTCTTAAAAGCCTTTAGTTTGACATCCAAATGGGAAATATTTCATTTACTTTATCAATTTAACTGAGTTAAAATTTTCAAATAGGTGGCAACCCTTTTAAAAACTATTTCAGGCATATATATGTCTTTCTTAAACGTATTTAATTTTATCCCCACATGGTAATATCTCATTTATTTTATCAATTTGACTGAGTTAAAATTTTCAAAGAGGTGGCAACCCTCGTCAAAGATATTTCCAGCAGTTGTCTTTCTTAAACCTCTTTAATTCGATACCCATATTGTAATAATTTATTTATTTTATCAATATAATTGGGTTTAAAAATTTTCAAATAAGTGGCAACCCTCCCATTTTTTGCGATATCATTGGTTCTGGTATTATACCGAACAATACAAAAAAAAAATATTGAAATCGGTTAAGCCGTTCTCGAGTTTTGACGACCGTGACATACGAACACAACATTTTTATACATATAAAATTTTATAATTCCAGTTGAAAAACAGTACCGCTTTTTTTGTATGGGGAGTGATGCAGTCTACTGTACATAAGTTGACTATGATAACTCGGCCATCTATCAAAATAACACAATGCTACTAAGTGCATTTGAAAATTTTCAGGCAATAGTCTCATGCGATTATCGATTTAACCTTTTTTGTTTGTGTGAAATATTTTAGTTTTATCAAAAAAAAATCCTGGCTACGGCCCTAGGCGCCACTATCGGAAAATTCAGCCTCCACGACAAAACGTCCGATAACGAGCTGAGGCTGAACGGCTTCGCCGGGGACCGAAACTTGGTAGTATATAGTACTGGGTTCTAGCATAAAAACGTCCATCAAGCTAAATGGCTGTCTCGAGATCGAAACACGGGAAACCAAATCGAGCACGTTGTGTCTTCAACAACCGACATACGCGAGCAGTGGAACCACATTTCCCGCTCATTACTGGTACGATGAGGAGAGTCAAGAAGCTGCAGAGAAAAAAGGTGCCGCCAACAGGATCATGCTCCGATCGGGCGCAACGCGAGCCATGTGGAACGATTATAAGGAACTAAAGAGGTAAGCTAGACGTATTTGCCGCAATAAGAAGAGAGAGGTCGAAATACAAGAGTGAAAAGGGACAGAAAAAACACCCCAAATTTTCATCGGAGACGTGAGCAACTTACGGAAGATTTCAAGACTCCTGTAGGAACAACTAAGGCGACCTAGTGACTGATGTCCAGAACGTACTTAAATTATGGGGGGAACACTTTTGGACCCTTTTGAATGGCAGCAGCACTGAAAGCAGTGAGCCCCCAGTCGATGCCGATGGAGTCGATGTCTCAGCGCCTGACTATGACGAGGTACGAATGGGCATTATGCTGATGAAAAGTAATAAATCTGTTGGAGCTTACGGCCTGTCAGCCGAATTCAAGTGTGCACCATAGATCTCGTATTCGTAATACACCAAATCTTGGAAAATACCCGTGAGAATAGGATCGACACATGCCTTACATTTGTCGATTCCAAAGCCGCTTTCGACAGCACGAAAAGAAGTTGTCTATATTTCGCGTTGACTCAATTTCGTATCCCCGCGAAACTAATATGGCTGTGTAAAATGACGTTGAGCAATACCACCAGCTCCTTCAGAATTGAGGATTACCTCTCCGAGCCGTTTGATACTAGTCGAGGTTTGAGAGAAGGTGACTCCCTTTTGTGTGATTTCTTTAATCTAAGAGTCGCAGAACTGAACCGCTCAGCCACAATACTTCACAAGAGCGCACAATTGCTGGCGTATGCCGACGACATCGACATTATTGTTGCGAATAAGGGCTGCGTATGTTCTGCTTTCTCCGAATTAGACGAGAAGTAAAGCGTGTGGGTCTGGTTGTGGCCGAGGACAAAACGAAGTATCTCCTGTCATCACACAAACAGTCAACGCATTCGCGCCTTGGCATCCACGTCCCTGTTGACGGTTATAATTTCGAGAAAGCAGAGTATTTCCTTTACTTGGGAACCAGCATTAACACCAATAATAATGTCAGCAGCGAAATTCAACGCCGAATCACTCTTGCCAATAAGTGCTACGTCGGACTGAGTAGGCAGTTGAGAAGTAAAGTCCTCTAGCCATACAAAAATCTTACTCAATAAGTCACTCATCATGCCTGTGCTGGTTTATGGCACGAACGCATGATCAATAAAAACATCTGATGAGACGGCTCCTGGAGTTTTCGAGAGAAAGATTATGCGAAAGATTTATGGGCCTTTACGTATTGGCGACGGCAAGTACCGCAGACGATGGAACGTGAGCTGTATGAGCTTTACAATGACATGGGCATAGTGCAGCGAACCAAAATACAACGGCTACGCTGGCATTGTCATATCGAACGAATGGAAAGAAATGCTTCAGCTCCAAAAGTATTCAACGCGGGTCGCGATGGTGGAAGAAGAAGGCCCCACTGCGATGGAAGGACTAAGTGGAAAAGGACTTGGCTTCACTTGACCAGCGTATAGTTTTGGACTCGGCCAAAATCGCGTAGGCGGTTATAGCGCCAAATAAGAAGAAGAATAAAATCTTTTTACGCCCCAGATGCATTTGTTCAAGCGAGGAATGGTCAAGACCCATCAGCAATATATGTCCTGTCTGGCAAAACATTCAGTTGGTTACTTTTAAGTAACTTGCAGACTTTAGCTTTCACAAATTGGACAGATATGGGAACATAGTACTTTCTCTTAAAACGAAACCATTTGTGTAATTCCTTTTTGGGTACTCGCACTGTTTTAAAGTTTGCCGTTTCTCAAGTCCGGCACCTATATTTTTTTATCTTTACTTTTATCTTTAATTTTGAATAATTCTGATAACAGTCGATTTGTTTATTTTATACTCATCACAAATCACTTTAACTGAAACACCACTTTTTAGTTTTTCCAGAATACTGGAAAGTCAAAGAAAGGCAAAAAATTCTAATTTTGTGTGAGCGGCATGCATAAACAAAGAATGCTGTTGGTATTGTGGTTAAACTGTTTTGAAGTTGTACTTATAAATGTTTCAATGTTTTGCTTTAAAGACTTGCATTAACCAAGAAATTGAACGTATTGAGGGTTGCGGTTACCGTGTACGCCCTGCAAATATTTTTCATCGGATAAACAGAAATTAAGTTACAAACAATTTTAAGGCTCAAACTATGAAAAACGCGTTTTTTGACCTTAAGTCCAAATTTTAAGGGTATTGAAAATTCTAAGTATGCATATTTTTTGTTCTTCACTAGATATAACTTAGCAGTCACACAGTGTTATAATCCCGACGAAATCCTTGATGGTGGTACCAGGAGGGGAACGGTACATGACGGTTGGAGGTTTAGTTTGGGTTAAGGTCTCACACTGACGGGGTTGGGCTTTCGCTGCTTCCTCCTAGTAAAAAACATGCGCAGTAAAAATTTAACTATTTAAATTGACAAATAGTTTTATATAAAATTCTGTGAACTTCTGTTTATGTGGTTTTGTACAACATATCCCTATTGATTACAATAATTTAAAGCTACAATAAAAAAAATTTTGTGAGTAATAGTTATTGGTTTTGAAAAAAAAAATTATTTGTATAGAAATGAACGGAAGATAAATTCAAATTTAGGACGTTTTCTTTTCTACCGACAAATCTTAATGCCCGCATCGCTCAAGCAGCAACAAGAGAGCAATGAAAATTCCAAATTCTTTCTAGAAAATAAAGCATATTTGAATATGGGCGTATGTACTTGTGAACATTTACAAATGTGCATGCGCAGGAGTCACATTGAGACTAAAAATAAAAAAACAAAATTAACCGCCTATTAGAGCTTCGCTTCCACTTATGGAAGATTTTTTTTCATAACTAGCTCTTGTGGGTGTATTTCATATTTTATTCAATTCCTGTTTGAAATTAAGTAAAAATTATAAAAATACCTGAAAATTATTAATTTTCAATGCAGCGAAGACAACGTTGAAAATCTGTGTGGAGGTGTCTAAGTATCTTTTCTATAAATGCTTGGAGCGCACATACGAGCGCTGCTCCCGCCATGATATCAAAATCGAGCTTGACGACTTCAAGGTGGGCAAAGGAGGTATATTTGGCGCCACTGTCAGAAAATTCAGCCCCTAATACAAAACGTTCGTGCATATGTACATACCAGAGAGCCGCATGGATACACTCAAAATACATTTTAAATCACTCGCTTTCGTTTCACATCTGCACATACTTGCACTCATTCATTTTCAAACATAACGTGCGATAGCATTGACAACAACAAGTGCTTGATTGGAAAAACAAGTGCATGCCATTACTGCTGTAATGAAAGTATCAAAAAAAAAACAATTTGTAAAGACAATATTTGTTAATTTTATTGGTTTTCTAACTGCATATTATAATGCAAAAATATCAACTGATT
>NW_023458571.1:2870007-2870764 GCF_013731165.1 Rhagoletis pomonella | reverse complement strand
GTAAGAATGACACCTCTCTGAAATATCTATTAAATGAGCAATTTTTTATGTAATGTAAAGTTATAGCTCAGTACATTTTTTTTTCACCAGATATAGTCAAAATTGGGAAAGAAAATATCAAAAAGTTAAAAATCGCAATATAGTCCTAATTTTATAATGGTTCCTTAATATATTTTAACTACATTGCATTTGAGTATGGAGAAGCAACTATCTGAAAGTATTTTACATAAAAAATTTACTAAGTATAGCCTTTTTTGTAGATGCAGTTAAAGAAAATACATGAAAAGGCACGATTTTTCTTTAATTCAAAAAAATTTAAATATTTAAAAAACGGTGACACTTTTACCTGAAAATTTTTTGTTTATAAGAGAGCTAACCACCCCACCTGCCTTCTCCTCAAGTTTGGCAGGTTACTTCTGGGACACCCTGTATGTATACAAAACCCTTGCTTTGCGCTGTATTCCGTACGAATTAAAAGCAGGTGGCATTCTCAGCGCTGTTATGTGGGCATGGGCACCCTGAAATTGTGCATATGGAAACTGCATACGAAATAATGCATATGAAAAAAACCGAAATAATGCATACGAAAAAACCCGAAATAATGCATATATGCACAGTTTCGGTTGAAAACCGAAATAATGCATATATGCATACTTTCGGTTGAAAACCGCAATAATTACGGTTACCATATTAACCAACGTAAAATAAAGGACATATTTTTCAAAAGGATTTGGCATAGCTCCCAACTTAGTGCTTT
>NW_023458571.1:2861144-2869907 GCF_013731165.1 Rhagoletis pomonella | reverse complement strand
TTTTTTTCTGAACTAAAATTACTTCGAGATAGTTAAAACCTGAAATAATTTTAAATATTTAAGGCTGTGGCAGCACTGAATTTACAAGAATCTACAAATTTAAATGGACTAAAGTACAACCATGATTGATAAAAAGCTGAAGTTGCAAACCCACCTTGTTAAATTCTATTCGCGTTGAAAATGCTAGTACGCAAGTAAGTTAAGTATGTATTTCTTTTTTTCTTTTCTAATTATTTGTAAAAATTTTTTTTTTTTACCACCTGAGTAAAACACATCGTTTCTTGGTGCTGAATCCAAATCTGGCCTCACAATTGCTCCAGCACCAGAATTTTGAGATATGCTAACCTCAAAGTGCCAAAAACACGGTTTTTAGCGATATTTGAAGTTATATAATGAAAACATCAAATTCTTTGCTAACTTCTAATTAGGGCATCATTTTCGTTTGGTGCGATTCGATTTTTCTTTCTCGAGATATACCAGTTTTAATGTGCACTACTTCGGTATTATGTTATGAAAAAAGCATTCTTGATTCAAAAAAATTTGGTGCTTTTAGTGTGTTAAAACGCTTTTTTCCAAGTTTTACGTGCTTTTTGAAAATCAAAAGATGGCAACACTGTGATTTGGGGATACATACAAACAAATTGTATGATAAAAGTACCTTACCCATATCGTAATTTAAATCAAATATTTACCAGTTAATTATGTTATTTAATTGTAGAAGTTTCCCTGCTGTAGCGAAAAATTAAGCCAAATCTTTTCAAGAACTTCTCCATCCTTTGCTACCAAAACGCGTGTACCATAATTCATACTGCACGACGAAGCCAGCACACAGTGGTTCTACATTGAAATTTGATGTTCATAATTCACCGGAGCCTTTATTTCGCAACCAACTTTTTACTAAAAACAAAAAAAAAAAAGATTTATTTTGGTGAACATTTTTTTATAACATTTCAAAATTTTTTTTGTGTAATTTTTTTGCTTTGGGGGAACCATACAATTGTTTTCAACTAGTTTTTGTTATGTAACATTTATTAACTGGAACAGGAGTTACATTTTCTTCAAAATTGCTACTTTTTCTGCATTTTATACAAAAAAATGGTATATAATCAAATAAGAATTAATATTGTAAGCTTCATAAAAAAAAGTCAAAAGTAATCAAATTAAGTGAAAAATGAAGGCTCCAGTGAATTACGAACACTACATGTCGGGGGTTTATCTTCTTTCAGTGGAGCTGGAAACTCAGCGTGCAACACGATCCTGGGCACAACTTTCCCTTTGCTTTATAGTTTGTACAAAGATTACCGATTAAATAGAAACTCTTAAGTGGGATGAGAAACAAACTGGCGAAGGTTTTTATTATATTTTATAAGGGACATTTTTATTTTTCATATCCGGTTTAAAAATTTACCTCTGAAATATGCAGAGCTGATTTAAAGGACAGTTTAAGAAATAAAGGACAAAAGGCGTCCTTTCTGCGTAGGCGGCCTTCGGCCGCGCTTAGGGATTATAACCCTTACTAAGTAGAACTCTCCTTTCTGTGTTGCCGGAAAAGAAGGGCGAAAGTATTTTTGCTCAGAACTTTTTTTTGCGTAGGAGGCCTTCGGCCGCGCTTAGGGATTATAACCCTTACTAAGTAGAATTCCCCTTTCTGTGTTGCCGGAAAAGGGGACCGAAAGTATTTTGCGCAGAACTTCTTTCTGCGTAGGCGGCCTTCGGCCGCGCTTAGAGATTATAACCCTTACTAAGTAGAATTTTCCTTTCTGTGTTGCTCGAAAAGAAGGGCGGAAGCATTTTTGCGCAGAACTTCTCTCTGCGAATGCAGCTTTCGGCCGCGCTTAGGGATTAAAACCCTTACTAAGTAGAAGTAAATAATTCATATTAGAAAAAACGAAATTATCCATATGCACACTTTCGAAAACCGAAATAATGCATATAACAAAAACCGAAATAATGCATATGGGAAAGACCGAAATAAAACATACATGCACAGTTTCGAATGAAAAGCGAAATAATGCATATGTGAAAGACGAAGGTATGCATACATGCACAGTTTCGGTTGAAAACCGAAATAATGCATATAACAAAAACCGAAATAATGCATATGAAAAACCCGAAGTAATGCATACATGCACAGTTTCGGTTGAAAACCGAAGTAATGCATATGAGAAAATACCGAAATTATGCATATGCATACTTTCGTTTTAAAAGCGAAATAATGCATATGAAAACAAGTAAGAAAGTCTAAGTTCGGGCGGAGCCGAACATTAAATACCCGGCGCAAGTATTAAAGATATGTTTTCCACCTTGCCGAAAGCTACCGCTACATGATAAGCCGGGATGTATACATTTTAAGTAAATTAGCGTCCTTAAATTTCGACATATTGAAATTTCAAGCATTTCTGAAATTTATAGTTATATGAAAAGCGGCCGTAATTTAAGACCGATTTCAACAATTTTCAACGGTTTGCTTTTATGTGGCAAGCACAATAATCATACCGAGTTTGGTACAAATTGCTAGAACGGTTAGCGAGATACATATATGTAATCACAAGTGGGCGGTGCCACGCCCATTTTCCAAAATTTTATCATAAACGTATTTCTTGCTAAAGAATTGTTGCAACCATCAATTTTGAATAAATTAGCTTTGATATTTACTGATTTATCGAAGATTTTGTATTTCTCGAAATTACCGTTATATGGAATGTGGGCGTGGTTATTGTCCGATTTTAAAAAGTTTCGGCCATTTGGTATGCTGTACCAGGACCAACAACTGTGCCAAGTTTGGAAGAAATTTGTGCAGCGGTTACCAAGATATACACATGTAACCATAAGTGGGCGTGGCTACGCCCATTTGCCAAAATTTTAAAATATTCTTATTTTTCGTCTAAAACTCATTGTAAATATCAATTTTGAGTGAACTATCTTCAGTAGTTACTAAAATATCGCAGTTTTCGTATTTCAGAAAATTACCGTTATATGGGAGGTAGGCGTGGTTATTGTCCGATTTTTTAAATTTTCGGCGATTTAGTATGATGTATCAAGGCCAACAACTGTGCCGAGTTTGGGAGAAATTGGTGCAGCGGTTACCAAGATATACACATGTAACCATAAGTGGGCGTGGCTACGTTGCTCGAGCACCCCCCTGCCCCTACCTGGCTACGCCCATGTACTCAACTATGGTATTAGCAGTGACTGATGACTCAAATGAGGATAAATGCAGCCACCGCATACGAGCAGCAACTTTAAGTTCAGTATTTGCGTTGGTACAAAAATATTCCGTCGAGTAGCTCGCCTATTAACTGGCATCGTAGCATTATAATTATTAATCTGAGAATTACTAATCTGAGAAGAAAAATTTTTAGCTGCAGCAGATTCAGACTCTTGTTCAGAATTTAACATGGAGGCGTAAGAGTTGAAAGATGAATAAGTCGGAGCAGACCAAGTTGCATTAGCACCAACAATAGCATTAGCACCAACACCAACAGCGGCAATAAGAGAGCATTCCGTAGAAAATTTGGTAGACGAATCAGTGGGGCATTGTTTATCAGCAGCAGCAAGCGAAAGTGCGGGCATGACAGAATCCACAGAAGCAGCAGCGCCAGCAGTAGCAGTAGCGTTAGCAGCGTCGTCAACGACGTCAATTGAAGTACGAGCGGCAGACCAAGAAGAAGACGGAGTGAGAGTGAGAGGGCAACCATTATGCACAATAGACAAGTCAGCATCAGCAATGTTTACAGCAGGCACGACGTTAATTGGCATATCAACCTTTTCAAGTAAGATGTGTTTCTCATCAAACAAAGATTTTTCTGAGCTCCAGCAGACTCGCCAGGCAGCGGTTGTTGTTTTACTGGGACATTCTGATGGGCATCGAGAGCAGCAGAGACATCCACAGCCGACAAAGGCTTGGTCGCGGTGTGGGGTGGAGGCGGAGAGCGAAGTGAGTCCCGCCGAACTTTAGTACAAGATGAGCAGCAAAATGCACGATCGGTTTTATGCAAAAAGTCAACATCGGCTTCCGATAAATTAACACATTTTAAATGAAAAAATTCTTTACATTTAACGCACTGAATTTTCAGGCGACCACGGTAGGCCTTTTGCTTACACGTACAAGGCATGCTTTAAGTGTTCAAGTAAAATTACAATATCGTTTAACTTTCGCAAAAAAAACCATATACACGGCAATAATACAGAGCTTAGCGTAGACACGTCCGAACGGCGCTACCACATCGGAGGCTGACGTCATTTTTGGAGGAAAGTGATGATGACAATGGCAAAAAAAAAACATGTGAAAAGATTTTTTCACCAAAACCAATATAATTTTTTCTTTTGTTCATGAGAAGCATAATATATAAAATTATAATGGCTTTGGTGAAAAAATCTTTTCACATGTTTTTTTTCCAAACTATTCTTAACAAAAGCACGTTTAAATGAGAGAATACCAGCCAGCGGTTTGCCTCACACAACCGGCACTGAGCTGAAACAGTGGCTTCGAGTTGTTCGTCTAAGTCAAGAATCATCTAACATATGTCTCACCCGCTTGTCCACATTGGAACAACTTATCGACCAGAGTGATGAAGAACTAAAGCAGTTGCTATCCAATAATCCAAGTTATCGCACAGAAGAAGATATTCGCCGGCTGACGACTGCCATGCAAAACTTGCGTAAATGTAAGGAAAACTTGGTAATGCTTGAAGGTGGGAATGGCGCGGCAACTGGCAGCGGTAATGAAGGAAAGGCCCCACTGACTGAACAATTATTTTAGGACTCGTGGGATCGATATCACCCCCATCATCATCATCATCATCATCATCATCATATCGTGGCAGTATAGGCAACATTGGTATAACATCTTCGCCCCGCACACATCGCATGATCACAAAGCAAGCAAAACAGCATCATCATTAATCAGCGGGTAGTAGTCGGCAGTCACCATCCCATGATCACAGCTGCAAATCAACTTCAGCGGCTGCAATAAATAATACTACTGACGATTTGGCATGTATGCAAGGATCTACCCTCACGCTGACACTGACTCCTTCACCTCCTAATTCCCCATTCACGCCGATAGGTATAATTAGCAATTTTAGTACAGTCTGCAGTGGTGGCAGCAGTGCTAATGGTACACCACAAAGAGGCAAGCCAGCTGGAACGCCGCCCCCAATGAAGAAACATCAGACCTTACTGTCCAGTTTACAACAGCATACACCTACATATACGGCTATTGCTTCTGCAGCTGCAGTTTCTGTATTGCCCGCAAGCCAGCAGCAAGATTCACCCATGGAAGAGGGGCGAAGGCTACTAAAGGCTACATTTGCTCATTTGTCTGCCTGTGCACTGGCGCGATGCATTTAGAATTTGTTGGAGACCTGTTATCGCTAGGGTTTCTTAATGCTTTCAAGAGGTTCATAAATCGCAGAGGTTATTGCAAGCTTATGACGTCCGATAATGGCACAAATTTTATTGGCGCCGAGAAGGAGTTGCGGAGTGCGTTTTAAAAATGCGTGGCCGATACCAGACTACGTTCATTTTTCGCGGACTCCAAAATCGAGTGGCGTTTCAATCCCCCGTCTGCGCCTCACATGGGAGGTTACTGGGAAACTGGTATCAAGCGAACATAGTATCATCTTAAACGCGTACTGGGCGAAACTCTTCTGTCTTATGAAGCGTTCAACACGCTGCTGACAGAAGTGGAAGCTTGCGTAAACTCCCGCCCGCTCTGTGACAACTCAACATCTGTTGATGACCTAGAAGCCCTAACTCCCGGTCATTTCCTTGTCGGTGAACCGCTGAAATCACTCCCAGAACCTGAGGGTCAAGGGTTCTGTGGCAGTCTTCGTCAGCAATGGCATGCTAACTCTGCCATAAGACAGCATTTCTGGCGACGATGGCGAGACGAGTACCTTGTCAGTTTACAGCGTCGCTCAAAGTGGTTTCGTTCCTCACGCAACGTCGAAGAAGACGATGTGGTCGCAATTTTCAACGAGCCTACTCCGCTGACAAAGTGGATGCTGGCGAGAGTTATAAAATGCCACCCCAGTACAGATGGACTCGTACGAGTGGTCACTTTGAAGACGCCAAATGGGGAATCGGTTAGACCGATCGTGATGCTTTGTGTTCTGCCGACGAAAGGCGACTTGTTCTGCGAAGAAGATCCATAGACGTGAAGTATGCACACTGGCATTAAGTCATACCTTTTAGTATTTTTGCATTGTTAATTAATTTGCCTAATTTTCCACACTGTAATTTTAGTTCAAATGTTGAACTTATCATGGTTAGTTCAAGGGCGGCGATATGTTGGGTTCAGTTACGCTAATTGTAAGGTGTTGGTATGATTATTACAACATAAGGGTTAATGCACAAGTCTACACAAACGTAGCGACTGTAATTTGACATTCCTCTTTTTGCTTTGTTCGTAACACTTAACTATAACTAGTTTTATAAGAACTTATTAAACTCTCGTCTAGGAGAATTCGTTTTGTACTCGACCCGCTTACACGTTCGCCGCCGCTCAGTAACTTTTCGCTAGTTGTACCCGCATTTTTTTATATTAGTGAAAACCCGCGCCTGCATATTTAGATTCATTAGTTTAAGTAAACTAAATAAAAGGAACTGAATTCCGAGATACTCCGCGTTTTATTTGGACATTTATTTGGAAGGGAATCCGCCGCATCAAGCTTCTGTCGGAAAGCGTAGACCAGTGGGCGATGATCAGTGACGATGTGACACTTACGGCCCTCGATCATGTATCGGAAGTGGCATAGACCCTGGTACGCGGCGGTCAATTCGCGGTCGTAAGTGCTGCACTTGCGCTGCGCGCTGGTCAACTTTTTCGAGTAGAACCCGAGCGGTTCTAGTTTTCCGTTTACGACTTGGTGTAAGGCAGCCCCCACGGCTGTATCGGAAGCGTCTACATGTAACGCTAACTCTGCCGCTGACACCGGGTGCACGAGCAATGTTGATTCCGACAATTCAGGTTTGCAACGGCCAAAACGGTCAGTTTCTGCTTCACTGTTCCACACGAGTCAAGTGCGATCATTTTTCCTGTTGGCCGTAATCAGCTGTAGCAAATGCGTTTTATAGGCGATAGCGTTTGGCAAGAATTTGCGGTAAAAATTTACCATTGCGATGAAACTCTTTAACTCCTTGGCTATCGTGGGTTTCGGGAAATCGCGGATCACCGTGATCCTTTCGGATAAAGTACGAATCCCTCGGGCGTCGACTAAGTGGCCGAGAAATCTTAGCTCGCTTTTGCCAAAATCGCATTCATTAATTGCGAGATTGTTGTCTCGGAGACGTTGAAGGTCTGCGCGTATGTCTCGACGATGCTGTTGCGCTGACGACGACGCTATACAAATGTCGTCGATATAAGGGAAAGCGCAGTCTAGACCACGCAAAACTTCGTTTATCAGCCTTTGAAAGGTTTGCGCGGCGTTACATAACCCAAAGGTCATGAACCGAAATTCGAACAACCCGAATGGCGTCGTTATGGCTGTTTTGGCTACATCATCGTCGTGGATCGGCACTTGGTGAAAAGCACGATGGAGATCGTAGTTGCTTGTAAAATCCGATAAATATGGCAGCGGATATCGGTCGGGTACAGTTTGTGCATTAAGCGCACGATAATCGCCGCATGGTCTCCAGGTTCCGTCGCCTTTCCGCACCATGTGCAACGGGCTTGCCCAGTTGCTGCTAGACGGACGACATATGCCAGACTTATTAAAAAATTAAATTCGTTTCGTGCTGCGGTCAACATATCGGGCGACAAGCGTCGCGGTCGAGAAAACACCGGTTGACCCGATGTAGATTTGGTCGAAGAACCACAAGGTGCTAGCTTCGTGATATCCGCAAACTCGCGCAACAAATCAGCAAAGGGGTCGTTTGCGTTGAACATTTTAATCTGGGTTACCTTGGAAAACGTTGGCGCAGTTAGTAAAGATCGCAGTTTGGTGAGATTTTCGATTAGTTGGTTTCGACGCAAATCGATGAGAAGTTCATAGAAACGAACGAAGTCTGCGCCGATTATCGGTGTTGTAACATCGGCGGTTATGAACGACCACGGGAAATCCCGACGAAGTCCGAGATCCAAGTTGATACTTTTTTCACCGATGGTCTTGATGGTAGATCCATTTGCGGCATACAGTTTGGTCGTGGTAGATCGCATATCCCGAGAACTGGCAGAGTTGGGCAGGACGGACACGTCCGCGCCGGTATTGACAAGGAACATTTTACCTGTCCGTCGTTCGTGCACTTGAAGGCGAAGAACTTTGCGCTCTGTGACGGACCCTTCGCTATCATCCGCCACTCGCTTCCGTAGTCACAATGCATCGGATGCGGAGGCTACCGCTCGAACCACGTGGTTTCTGCGACGACACGGTATACGGCACTTCCGAGCGTCGGAGCCATATTTCTGGTGGTACCAACAGTCTTGGGCTGCAACAGATGACGTTTCTTGTGAATTTTCTGCTGTTTGCAAGTTGTTTCGTGCATTAGCTCTTGGTCGAGAGGTTGACCGCCCACGATTACGCGAACGCGAACGAATAGTGAATTTTTCAATTTTTTTGTCTAGTTCCATTACGAATGCACGCAGTTCGTTGACTTCATTTTGAGGTGTCGACCTAACGCGGTTCACTTGAAGTGGCGCGATAGCATCCACTATTGTGTCGGCTATTTTCGTAAACTCGGTCGCAGTACCGGATAAGGCTGCTACGACTGTTTCTGCGAACTCCGGCAAACGTTTGATCCAGGGGCTTTTGAGCGCCGTAT
>NW_023458571.1:2847149-2861134 GCF_013731165.1 Rhagoletis pomonella | reverse complement strand
GTGTATAATTTGTTATATAGTATATATATATAGAAAAAAACTTGAAACTTCTATATAGGCAAAAATTTGGGCCCCCTGCCCCTACCTGGCTACGCCCATGCAGTGTTGGCACTAATCGATTGATTTTTTAATCAATTAGTTAATTCGATTAAATTCAATCCGATTACAGTTAATAGTGATTAATTCTAATCTGATTAAACAGTTAGTCGTAACCGCGATTAAACAAATTTATTTTTAATCATTAACTCTTAATTTAATTTCCCGTGTTTCGATCTGAACAGCCATGTGGCTTGATGGACGTTTTTATGCTAGAACCCAGTACTATATACTACCAAGTTTCAGGCCCTGGCGAAGTCGATCAGCCTCAGTTCGTTATCGGACGTTTCGTCGCATGAAAATCGGCGATGTTAAATCTACTCCAACATACTCAAAAGTTTGACCTTGAGCTTTGTGAATTGTCATGGCGAATGCAGTCCTTATCGGAAATTGATGTCGTTGCATTGTACACCCAAGTTGACCTTTTGACGAGTCCAGAGTGATTCTAGGTATATGTACTTCTTTACCAGATTGTTCACCAGTAACGATTTTTGCTTTTATTATATTATTACACATGCTCGTCACAATGAGTCTTACCCCGTTGCATAGACCTTCTGATACATCCAAATTACGTAACAACATTATTAGCGAATTTGTTTTCAATTTCAGCTCGTGTGGGGGTAAGTCTGATATGTTGACTGAATTAAGAAAATCCGTTGTGAATTGGAGTCCTCCTCCAGAATGGTCTTTTATCGAGTCATGACTGTGGTAGATTTTGTATTCACCAGGAAGTTTGGCAACGATAGCGTCGTTAATTCTATCGACATCTTTATTGAGAGGTGAAAGTATCGCCCTTTTTTCATTCTCTCATAAATTGTACTTTCAAAGCAGTCTCCAAACACCTCATCAATTAGGTTGCTATTTGATATGATATCGTCTGGCAATTCAATTTCTTCCATCGTATTTAATGGCCGCTCACCGTTACCTAACTTTAGCAGATATTCAGCAAATTCACGTTGCTCTATATCGACATGCATGTTTTCTTCCAATGTAAATACCATAAAACCTAACCATAAGGGACATCGTTTGATAGAAAGGTCTAACAATTCACTTTGATTTGCTCTCAGTTGCACAGGCAAACATTGGCGAAAGTCTCCTCCTATTACCATTACTTTTCCACCAAAGGGAACGTTCGGATTTGCAATAGATCGCAACAGTTGGTCAATGTTTTTTAGTCCATATTTTGGATGCATAGGAGCTTCATCCATAAGAAAAATATCGGTTTCTGCTAATTTACTGGCTTTTGGTGATCCGGGTGTGATACTTGATACTGAGCCTGGTGAAAGTGGTACTTTCAATCCAAATGTCTTATGTGCAGTACGACCATTAGGCAGCAATATCGAAGCAATACCGGTAAAAGCCATACATTTAACTTTGCATTGCTTTCCAGTGAGCACGTAGAACAAAGTCTTATATATAAATGTTTTTCCAGTGCCACCTGGAACATCAATGAAAAAACATTTTCCTTCGGAATTTATTTCACTCACGGCCTGAATAATAGTATTAGCGACTTCCTTTTGTTTTTCTGTGAGTAATTGATACATTTGTTCACCTAAGGCTGCTGATTCATCTGTGTTCGGAGTATCGAAATTATTTTATATATTGTCACCCTCTATGTCTTCAAAATTAAACGTTTTTATCCAATATTAAAAATTTCTACCTTCTGTTGCTTCGGTGTTTAATTTATGGGCAATAACTCTGTATGTGCGTTTAATAGCATTTTCAATTGGCTGCCCATTTCGTCGAGCTGCGTATATAAAATCTTCTTCTAAATCTTGTTTAAATGTTTCCCATAGTCGCTTCGGGTTTTCAGGGGATCCATAAATTAATATTTGTATGAAAAGCATTGCAACAGGCATTTTTGATAGCACAGATTCTCGTAGTCCTTCTATCCATCGCTGATCGTCGTAGGGTAATCCACGTGCTAAACAGGCTTGTTTGTACGTCTGATACGGGATCTCGTTCACAGTTCATAGGTCTTCGAAACTTGTTGCGTCATTTACATGATACAGCAACAATCGCAAGTGATATAACTCTGGTTGAGAAATGTAATTTATGCTCGACCTTCCAATCCATCGGAAATATTCAAGCATTTGCCAATAATAACGATATTCGACATTGTTAGCATTTTCATTTGATTGATATAGTTCCCTTTGTTATTTAATTTTTTTGTTATGACTAAAATATGCCTCTAAAGCAGATCCTCTTTGACCAATATCTGCCAAATCTTCCTGAACTTGGTTTAAGTTTGAGATTCTATAATGGCCTGGTAAATGTATATCCAATCGCTGAATACTATGACTTTTTTTGTTTTATTTCAAAACCAAATAATCTCCAGCACTCTTCTGGAGGCGTGACACAGCGTGCTTCAATGTATGTATTCGCCTCAATATGGATAAGTGTTCTTTGATCTGCTACTATTTTAATCGATGCGCAGTTGTGTCCTTTATAAATATGTTTGTAGAGATATTTTAAAGCCAACATACTACCTACATATTCAACGTTTATATGACAGTTAAATTTTTTTAATAAATATGCATTATAGGAAGCCACGTGACGATTGTCTCTTGTTATACGACAACCATTTATGTATTTCCGATAGCTTGATCGTGTGAAAATTCCGAACATTGAGGGTCTAATTGTGGATTGTAACCTCGTCTGTAATTCGGTTTTCCATCATCAACTAAAGATGTTACTTCTTGGAATGATTTGGGAAAGTTAAATCGACAGCTTGTTCTCCCATTTTTGTTTGTCATACACGCAGCATTAGGATTGAGAGTTCCACAAGGATTATGAATCATCTATTTCAGCACAAGCTCCCTTAATCCTAAGTCATGATTTCCGGGTATTTCAGCTGAAATCAAGTCATCGAGCTCTTCTGGATGATGAATCTGGTCACCAGAAGTCATAATAATAAGAAAATGCATATGCGGCAATCCTCTTTTCTGAAATTCAACCATGTATACAAAAGCCGATACCTTTCCAAAGATCTGTGTTTTGTCCAAATCTTCTATAATTTGAGCGAATTTTAAGTTGGCCACTCGCGCTACGATATCAGGTCGATCCTGTAGAAGCTGCTGCAATATGGTCCCGTCATTTAATTTTATTCGAAATGTCTGTTTGATTTCTGGCCAGTTCGGATTTGAAGTCAAGGTGATAAAGAAATCCGGTGATCCGACCCGTCAAACAATAGCCATTGCATCTTCGAAATTATCGATATAGGGCCGGTTGTTCAATGTCTGGTTATCACTACTTGCCGGTTAAACATCATTATCGAGGTTTTCGACATCATTCATATAACATGTGATCGATGAAGCAGTCGTTGTATTTAACCAAAGCTTTCACTTCTGGTTTGTGTTAACTGGTCATTGAACAAACGGCCCATAATATCTTGTGGATCCAGGAAACGAGGAAGGTGAAATAATCTTTTCACCAATTGCGGCATGCCTTTTTTCGGCTAACTCATTAATTAGACGCGTCACTCCCGTGTATTGATCTTCAAGAATTTTATTTTGATTATGTTTTATCCATTGAATAACATCACGCTCCACACGAATATATGTGTCCACTAAATATTGCTTAAATAACCTGCCACCGAAATGAAGTGCATTAGATAAATGAAATTTATCGTTCATCCGGTCCTTCTATTGGTTGCGCCTTTACTAAAAATTTAATTAATTGAGATCGAAATGAAAGCCGGTATTGCGCAAGCTCAAGCCGAGTTAAATTACGTCGGCTAGCATATGGCGTCTGAAGTTGCAACCCTATACTAAAGCCGTAGGTACCAGCCGGGTAAGTGAATGGCTCCACACGTTTATCAATATTTTTTTAATCAATGATGTTTTTATTACGCTGATGAACAATCAGCTGGTTATCTGGAAAGCTTTGATCAGCATTAAATGTAAACAATGCACAAACCTCATTACAGGCGGGTATATTATATCTTCTGTGGTCAGCTTTTTCTGGTACTCTGAATAAAAGCTTAACGTGCGGCGGACGTATTACTTGTGCAGAACTTAACCGTGTAACCTCTAGCTCTACTTCTCGCATCATTATGTAACCCTGTACATAACCATTATGCGCCCGGATAATGTGCTCTAGCGACTTCATCAACGACGTACTGATTCCGTAATTAAGCGGATGACTAACTCGTTCGTTTAAAGCATCGTCAGGATCCAAGAAGTATAGTTGGCCATATTGAGGCCGTTCAAAGTCACCTTCTACGTTCTGTTTTGGGTGAGCTATCGTATTCATTTTATGACATACTTGACCGCAAGCAGTGAATCTATAAATACCGTGGTTATTTATTGTTCTGTCCAGTGTTGCCGCGCCGTCTCAAGAAAATGTATCCCTGACCAAGCCAAAAATGTATCCAATTTTCTTTTTTTACATATACATCTCATAATTTGTAAGAAAACCACACATTTTCATGAAAAATACATAATTTAACCCATCCTAAGGACTTGGAATACATGTGCATAAAATCAAACATTTGTAATTTCAATTTATAAAGTACATTTTTTGTGCATAAGTATTTTGCAAAGTAAATATAATAAATAGCAAGTACACTCTAAAAAGAGCATGGAAAACTACTTCTGAAAAGTATATATTTTTCAACAAGAATCTGTATAAATATACGTATACGATGTTCAGTATTTGATTTTGAACTTGAGATCTTTAAAATATACACATAAGTACACATATATAGAATGTTTAAAATTTCAAAAATTTTCAAACTACAAATAGATTTCCTACTAATAATAAACATTACTTTATTTTAAACATTTTATGTGTAAAAGTAAACAGGCAATGATTAATTTTATTACACGGCGTGCAAATTTGCACACATTAAAAGAGCAATCTGGTTACCTCTCTCAATATGCGCAAATAAACAAAATTTTTTCAGTAAAATTCATAAAAGTTTCCTTAAATAAATCAAATTTAGTTTTTTAAACTACATTGAAATCTTCTATCTTTTTAAATTAACAAATGAAAATATGTGATATGAAAGAGATTACTACAGAAAGAGTATAATTTACTTTATATATATCGTCGCTTAAAGTACAAAACCGCGTATCGTCATTCTGCAAAACCGTTACGCGGTTTGCTGCCAAAAATTGGATTTGCTCACACAAGCTCTTGGCTCAATCCTTATCCATTCGTCCTGAAATATACTAGCCAGAAGTGCGATTGCTTTATAAAAAAGAGAACCATTTTGAAATATAAGTGTTTTTACTCTCTAGAAAATAATTTATGCAACGTCACATACGAGGTTTGGCATTTTGTTGATACGCGGCTTTGTACCTTAAACGACGATATGTTTATTAAGATCTTGCTTAAAGCATCCTTTTAAGCTAGTTAAAGCAATTGCGCTTATACCTATTTTGGTGAGATCTCTTCATATGTTCATTGCTTCGTTCACAAAAAATAAAATGCTTTAATTTCACGCTTAAGTAGCGATTCTTTATACGTTTATAAAACGTGGTGCTTTCTACCATCTTTAATGAAAATCGATTTTTGAACGAAAAAAACTTTATAGGAAATATAAAGTTTTGGCCTATTTAAAAAAGTATCCACATTTATACTGACCGGAAAAAATAAGTATCTCGCAAAAATTCGTCTAAAAATGTATCCAATTGGATCTATTTAGGTCCAAACGGCATCCCTGGTTCTGTCATCTTCAACGTTGAATGATAATTTTTCTGCGGTCAGTGTTGCCAGGTCTTCGGCATGACAAAACGTGTCTCTTGGTCTGAAAAAACGTCATTTACTACCCAAAAACGTCTTATTCAAATGAATGTACAAAAAATTGTTATTAAACTTTTATTGTATGCAAATATCATTGCACATTTAAAATTCATTATAAACTGGTTTAAGATCGATAATATAAAAATCATTTTATACATATTTTTCCATAAAAGCTCATTATATAACAAACAAAATATAAATCCATATTTCAAACTTTGTGCAAAAATTATAAAAAATCGGCAAAGCTTCAGCTAGATTTTCAACTTTTTATTTAGTTTTTTTAGTATGCAGTTTGATAGCCCATTAAATTTCAGGGCAATAATGTGCAATTTTAAAGGGGCTTAATAATCGCGTTGATTTTTACTAATTGTTTTTCTTGTAGACATTTGGTAAGGGGGTCGGCTGTCGAAAATGCTAAATTATGTTCTGTTAAGAAGGAGCATAGCAATATTTCAGCCTTTTTTGCGTTCATTACATTTTCAATGAAGTCTTAAAAAGTCGCCTACTTTTTTCAGACTTTTTATGCTGCTAAAGATTTTTTGATGCTTTTGCGAGCGTGCGTGTTGCAAGAGAACAGCTCTTCGTGATTTGGCTTTTATGTGCAATTGCAAACATTACAATAAGCCTCGTAACCTCCAGTATTTACACAACCAGCCTTTGAACACAGTCCAAGAATCAAAAAAAATAAATGCGCGTACGCTTGGTATGCATCATATTTAAGTCATCTGTGTCCAAAGAATAAATATCTTTTGAAGCAGTTTCTGCAAAACACAAAGCTTGTAAAGATTTATTAAGAAAATAATTCAAAATCAGTTTTACTGACAAGATTTAGTAAGAGAAAAAAAATCCTGGGAAGTTAAAAAACGTCCAAACGTCAACAGGATACAAAAAACGTCCAAATGACGTTAAAAACGTCAACCTGGCAACGCTGGTGCCGGTACAGAAAGAGTCGTACTATTTCATTTGAAATTTGTGGTGGTTCAATTACAATTCGGCCATGCAAAAGACAGTCACCAAAAGAATTTATGTTTATACGATTAGAAACACGTCCTTCATGAAAATGCAATGGATACACAAGATTTCGAATGGACCTAACTTATGATATGATGACACATCCGCAGTAACGGCGCATTTATATGTAGGTAAATAATTCGTTATTAAAGCTCTGCGATGCCTTATATCTCGGCGCCTTTGTTCTTCTAACCGATACTCTCGTTGCTCAACACTCTCTAGGGTCACTCTTCGTGACGCACGTTGCCGTAAATCTTCCAGACGTTGCTCACGTTGATGAACATTTTCATTTGCCACTCTTTGTGAAATGCGCACTCGATCATACTTCCTTAGAACACTTAAATCGTAGGATCTTCACTTATAATTACAGATATGTTTTGTAAGCATCTTGTTTTAGCAGCATGCGGGTGTCGGTCAGATGACACCATCTGCGGAATAGGAAGCTGATTTGGCAGATTTCTATCAACACTTTCTGGATGTGCATTGATTATTGTACATACAAATTGTCTCAAATTAATTTTTTTTATTTTTTTTTGTTTCATCTATATACAGGGCAAAAGTAGCGTTAAAGTAAAGGATAAAATATGACTTAAACTTTGGGAGTAGTATAGTTCTTTCGATATCGGCCGTTGCCATATGGCAACACGTGGCGTATTCCAGATGGATTGTTAGACGACAGTATTCGGTTAAAATATGTAATAATAGAAACATTGTTTATAAGTTTTAATACATTTATTGATAATATATTCATATTCTACGAGCAAAGCGGATGAAGAAGTTAATTTTTAGTATGAAAATTAGCAAAACATTTCAAACAAAAACCCACATCATATTTGGCACAGGCTACTCGTCCTATAGTTTTACATGCTTCACCAGCAGAAGGACAGTAACGCCCTTTATGCATGTAAAAGAATGCTGGGAGTCGCTTGGGGTTTGTCACCTGCTCTGATGCATTTGTGCTACACAGCAATGTCAGCCCAATACTGCTCTATGGCGCTTTGATGTGCTGGAATGCCGCAAAAAAAGGCCTTATGCCTCGGGCCAATGGAGAAGGTTCAGCGACTAGCGTCACTGTGCATCGCGGGAGCGCTGAGGCCCCCTTCGACGGCTGCTCTTTAAAAAACCCTTAGTTTACCGCCCATTGACCGATTTGCGGAAAACCGTGCTGCGAAATCCGCACGTAGATTGACGGTCATAGGGAAATTAAATTTCAGAACCTTTTGGCACCGCTTAATTGGGGCGGGAAGCATAAGCGGCACAGACTTCATGGCACCTAGTTTTAAGTGGAAACTATTTTTTCGCACAACGGAGGAGGAGGGATGGCGCAAGGGAATGAAACCTAGCCATAGATCTCTAAACATTTTCACGGACGGCTCTAAAGTGGTTACGGGAGTGGGTGCCGGGATTTCCTGCCGGGAATTGAACGTCAGGCGGACAACAAGGCTACCTGACCATTGCAGCATATTTCAAGCAGAGGTTTTCGCAATTAGGATAACTGCAGAGCTAGTCTTTACCGAAACGACAATCAATTCAAAATTACACCTATTCCAGGCGGAAATTAAGGCAGTTTCCTCATATAGTACTTCATGCATAAACGTCCTTCGCAGCCGGGAAGCCATTGACAAGCTACCAAAGCCTACATATGTATCTATTGGGTGCCCGGTCACAAGGGAATCTAGGGTAATGAAATAGCAGATGAGAATACAAAAAACGCCACCAGTTTTCCCTGGAACAGACAAACTACACTTGTATACCACTTCAACACTTGGACAATGATATATACGATAATATGATTAGGCAGTTCAGGGCTAGATGGAATGAGTTAACCACCTGAAAAACTGCAAGAACACATACAACCGATTTTTACTTTACACCGTCTCATACATGATAGTATTTTGCGTTGCCATATGGCAACACCGGGTCAATTTGGGCTAGCGAACATATCAAAATTTGGTAAAAAGAGGAACAGTTCACACTACGCCCCGTGTTGCCATATGGCAACGGACTTAAAAAACTCTTAACTTATATAGCATTCACGATTGTGTTTTATTATTACTTGTTACCAATAGAGTCACTAATGTTTTAACTAATATTTTATCACTGTCATGTTTTGTAAATAAAAAGCCCTTTCTATAAATTCATGCTTACTTCTTCATATATGACATTTTGAGGGTTTTCTGCCACTTCTAATTTTGTTTAAAGAACACACTTGCATTACTCTCGATAGACAGCAAGGATCTGACGGAAGCGTAAGCGTTTCGAATGATACACCTTTTAGGAATTAGTCAACGTTTATATAAGCATTTTTAAGTAAGCGGTTTTTGTTTTACTCCCTCTTAAACACGATGTATTTTGCGTTGCCATATGGCAACACGGGGTCAATTTGGGTTAAAGTTAAAGATCTTTCGTGATTTAGGCATTTTTCAGTGCACACGCGGTAAAAAATATTTTTTTATTATTTTATATTTTAACCGTGTATAATATTTTAAAAACTGCAAAATACTGAATATCAAAACCATTTCCCACAATGCCTACTATTTTTGAATAGCTTCTATTAAATAATCAGTGCGCGAATATTTTGGCCTACTATGTACCCCAGTATTCAGCGAAAAAAATCTATATGCAGTGATGGGCAAAACTGTAACATGGTGTAGCACTTTTTACTTCAGCCATCGCTATCTTTCCCAGTTCTAACGACTTTCATACTTTTGTTGTATATTCTTGTTAGTACATCCTTACTCCCTCTCTCATAACGATTTGAAGTCAATGCAACAACAATAAAAAAAACCAGCAGACAGGCAGATGTAAAAGTTTTGCACTCATATATTTTTAAGAACTTTCTCGAATGTGGGCCCCTAAACACCCCCCTTCTCCCTTTACACTACAATTTTTTTTTCTGGTGGACAATTTATATGAGAAAAATAATAATACGAATATCGCAATACACTGCCGTCCAACGTAAGAAAGTGGTTAACTACTTACATAAGAAACCCATTGCAACTACGGCTTTTATGATTTGAACGGCAGTACATATGTACATATATCGGTGCCAGGGGGCATCGATCTCCAAAAAGTGTCAATTTGACACTTTAGTCGCACAACGGTAACACTGGTTGGATGATGGCGAGGGGGGGAGGGGGGACGAAAGCAAATTCATCGTACATATGTATGTATGTACATAAATATGTACATCAGTCATGTCCAACGCTGGCGGAATTCCATAAGCAAGTGCCCACAATGGTTCGGATCGCAAATCTAGCTGGACGAAACTATCTAAACAAATACTCTTTGATGGATTTTTAAACCACTTTTTATATAGGGGCTTTTGGGTCGCTGATTACGAATCTGAAGCCACTTATCAAAAATTCAAAATGGCGGACGAAAATTTAAAAAAATCGGCAATTTCTATGAAACTAGATATCTGGGGGTTTCTGGGTCACTGAATACGAATCCAAAGTAATTTACCACAAATTCAAAATGGCGGATCCAACATGGAAAACGAAATATTTAAAAAATCTTAACCCTTCACATATGAAAATGTTTTGTTCAGAGAATATTCTTAAAACGATTACAAATTTGTTAAAAGTTTAATAAAAATATTTCGCTTTATATTTTGATTTTTATTTTCAGTTCACAATAACAATGACTTAGTATATTTTGAAATAATTTTATATAACAGCTAATTCTCTAATAAAAATATGTAGTCCGTATCATAAATATGCGACACCCACATATTGACGAGTTTTGACTATTTATTTTATTATTATTTAATCTTAATTACTTTTTTCATAAAAATGTAGTTTGTTCGTTATTAAAGAAATTGAGCAAATCCAGGTTTCAAACTTTGTGCAATATTTGAAAAAAAAGAAACTCAACAAACTTTCGCAAAAATTTCGATGTCTTTAATTACGTTACTTAGAAAGATATTGAGTATGCAGTTTTCTAGCCCATACAACTTTAGTAAAATAAAGTGCAAGTTTAAAGCACCTAGGGGTTTTTTTGTTGTTGAAGGTGTTGCTCATATTCTCCATATAAAAAAATCATCGAACATACTTCGTATAGAAGAAAATGACTGACATCGTCAACAAAAAAATTGCCAAAAATCAACGAAAAGCCCTAGGTACTTCAAACTTGCACTTTATTTTATTGAAATTGAATGAGCTACAAAACTGAATACTCAATATCTTTCTAAGAAACCTAATTAAAAACATCGACATTTTTGCGAAAGTTTGCTGGTTTTCTTTTCAAATATTGCACAAAGTTTTAAACTTGTATTGATATGGTTTTTGTTAAAGACTAAAATTTAAGAACGCAGCAAGAAACACAAATAAATTTCAGAAAAAAAATGTATAACAGCGTTTAAAGATTTGCATGGCTGTTGTGTCATTTTTTAATATCAGAAATCAGAAAATTTGCGAATTACTATTTTTTTTAACTCTTACATAACCAAAGTTTTGACAACTCCAAGTGGTTTTCCGTTTTAACACCGAACCACCCCCCACCCCCATCACTCCCTGGATCCGAAACTGATCTTATATTTATGTTCAGATACCCTAAAACTCTTATATAGTTGTCATATAAAGTTTACAGTAGTATAAATTCCTGTTAATAATTACTTTTGAATTTTGAGATTGGACATACCGTCACTAAAATGCAAATATCTAAGCCAATTGGTTTGACTTGGTTATCGAACTTATCCTCTGCATTCGCGATGGTGTAAAGAATAATATGCAAGTGGTTTTATAACGGCCTTTGGCGGCCTTTACTTTTCCTACTCTTTAATTTATTTTTAATGAATCAAAACGACGAATTTTCAGTATACATTTGATTATACCAATGTGGACACAAATTGCGTTATGACCTCTGAATTAATAGCGAAATAAGTGTAATTTTTGGTTTATAAAGTCAATTTGCAATTATTCAAAGATTTGCGAGTGCAATTAGTAATCTTTTAAGTTAAATTTCAGTTTTTAAAATAGAGTACTGAAATAGATGGCGTTGACTTACCTTTTTTTGTTTCCATTATGTTTATTCCTTTAATAAATGCAATTTATATTTAAATGTATTGTCAGGAATGTATTCGAAGTACCATTAAGTATTTTAAAAACAAATAAAATGTTGACTTTCGTCCAGCTAGATCTGTTATCCGAACCACTGTGGTGCCCTGCGCTGGGCATGCCTGATGTATATTTATCAAAGCTCGCAAATAACTGCCTGCACATTTTTCGAATGCTGCCTGCTCACCAAGCATGCCAACTCTATTATTATAAAAAAAAATCGTATCCTTTCTAACAGTTTTGTGCCCCTAGAAAGGAATGCTTAAAAAAGTGGATGATTTCAAAGAATGCAACTGAACTTATAAATTTCACGAAATTAAATAATATTTCACTTGTTTTGTGATTTGAGATTTATCAACATCTTACGAAATATACTCTGGAGTCTGAGCACGGGCCCCCTAGAGAACTCCGGGCCTGGGGCAAAATCTTCCCGAAGCCTCTCGTCGGCCCTGCTAATAACAATAATTATAATTTTTCTTTTATTTTATGTGTTTTTTGCAAGCGCAAAACACAAAATAATTACTACAACTGGTGTTTGGTTCCAAATTCGGACAAACTAGACAACTTAATCACATTTTGTTTTTAATTGGATTAACGATTAATGATTAAAATTAATTAATCGTAATCGCCGCCAGCGATTAACGATTAAAAGAATTTTATAATTAATCTTACAGTTGATTACGATTAATTAATTTTAATTGTCAATCGCGATTAAAATTTTAATCGTTAATTTTTAATCGTTAATCAGATTAACATTTTGCCAACACTGCGCCAATGAACGTGTTTCTGACGACGGAGATATGCTAATCTGCCGGTTTGCACGGCAGTACGTTGAATCCGCCAACATTAGAGCGCAGATATATAATGTTAGAACGAGAAAACCCACGAGCCAATGTACCCAGAATGACGTTTAAAAACAATAAAAAATCAGGAGCGGTGCAGTAACCGTCAATATTTTACACAACTAAATTTTAATTTTAAAAGCAAAAAAATTAAATTTTTTTTTGTCAATGTTATTGCGGCTTATTAACATTTTAATTTTTGATATTTTTTATTGAGCTTTGTACCACGATTGTTTATTAGGAAAAATTGAAAAAACAACAAAGTCTAAGCGATAGAAGTTATAGCAGCTATTTCGGAGATCACAACATCTCCTCATCAGACTTCTTTTTTCTAGACTTCAGCAGGGATCGAACCTGCGTAATCGATGTTCAAAGTCAGAAGCGTTAACCACTGACCTATGTACATCCCGTAAACTCTTGTTGCTAATTCATTTTCCTTATTCAACCAACTACTATCAAGTGCAGCTGATTTGCCGCTATTTAAACTCGACAGCGTGGTTGTTGTTGTCAGTTCTATACATCCATTGGCTCTTCCTAAACTATGTATTTGTCAATGTTATTGTGGCTTTTTAACATTTTTATTTTTCATATTTTTTATTGAGCTTTGTACCACGATGTTTATTAGGAAAAATTGAAAAAGCAACAAAGTCTAAGCGGTAGAAGTTATAGCAGCTATTTCGGAGATCACCACATCTCCTCATCAGACTTCTTTTTTCTAGACTTCAGCAGGGATCGAACCTGCGTAATCGATGTTCAAAATCAGAGGCGTTAACCACTGAGCTATGTACATCCCGTAAACTCTTGTTGCTAATTCATTTTCTTTATTCAGCCAACTACTATCAAGTGCAGCTGATTTGCCGCTATTTAAACTCGACAACGTGGTTGTTGTTTTTTTATTTTTTAAATGAGCCAGCCGTATCGGGGAAAACGGGCAGAAGCTACATGTCGGCTAAGGTGCTGGAAAGGAAGGCACGCAACTTCACAGTAGATATATCTTTAAGTAGAGTAATTACGGTGATCGCCTTAAGTGTAACTTTTACATCTCTTGCTGCTTATTCAAATCCGCCGGTTACCACAAAGCTTGCTCCAATCACTTACAGGGAAAATTTTTTTTTTTTATTTATTTATTGTTTTTTTTTTTTTTATTAAATCTAGGGTTGCCAGATTTTTTATGCGCGAATTCAAAAAGTTCAAAATTTGCTGGGTGCAATAGCGAAAGATATGGAATATG
>NW_023458571.1:2828271-2847049 GCF_013731165.1 Rhagoletis pomonella | reverse complement strand
AAAAGTTCAAAATTTGCTGGGTGCAATAGCGAAAGATATGGAATATGAGGGTTTTGAGCCAGATCGGTATGAGTTGCAAAAATGTATTAATTACGTTTGTAAAAAATTTGCATTGTTTTGGCAAAGATCCAAACGCCAAAAATCAGCAGTCTTGAAAAATCATTACAATTGGCTCGAAAAGAAAGAAATCATTTCATTAAAATCTCAGCCAACAGTTTCCACCAATTCAAATCGTGGCGCCCGAAAATATATTTTGTTGAGTCTTCAAAAAGACTAACCGTCGGCGAACATATCGGGATTAAATTTTTACCCTAAGGTCTGTTAAGAGTAAAAACTGTAATATGTAAAAGTGGGCGGGGTTGGACACGCCCACATACATTCATGTGAAAAATAAGAGGTACACGACATTGTGACCAGTTTCGGCTATTTTTATTTTGTTTGTTTAATGTGTATTTTTTTTATAAAAATTTTTTTATAAAAATACAAATCACTATCTAACAAAAACCAAATTTCAAACTTTGTAAAAAAATAGAAAAATTCAACAAAATTTTAAAACAACACCAAACTTTTTATACAAAAACTTTTAGAAAAAAGTTATGTATGCAGTTTTAGACCCCACTGAATTCTAGTTCAAGAAAATGCAAGTTTTAAGTGGCAAAGAAATCGCTTTGATTTTTGATAATTTTTTTCCTGACGGTGTCACGCATTTTCTTCCATTCAAAGTATGTTTGACATTTTTTTTTATGGAAGAAAATAGTAACACCATCCGCCAAAAAAAAAAAATTATCAACAATCAACGCAAATTTTTAGACACTTCAAACTTGCAATTTCTTAAGCTAGAATTTAATGGGCTATAAAACTGCACACCCAGATTTTTTCGAAAAGTTCTTATTAAAAAGGTTTGTGCTGTTTTAAGATTTTGTTGAATTTTTCTACTTTTTCTACAAAGTTTGAAATTTGGACTTATGTGGCTTTTGTTAGATAGTGAGTTGTATTTTTATAAAAAAATAAACATTAAACAAACAAACAAAAAAACAAAAATAGCCGAAACTGGTCAAAATGTCGTGTCCCTATTATTTTACACATGACTGTATGTGGGCGTGTCCAACCCCGCCCATTTTTACATATTACTGTTTTTACTCTTAACAGCCTTTAGGGTAAAAATTTTATACCGATATGTCCATTAGAAGTATTTTTGGCCGCTATCCCCATATATATAAATGCAACCACTGTGCAGCGTGGCCGTTGTATTTTGGTTCGCTGCACTATGTCCATGTCATTGTAAAGCTCATACAGCTCACGCTCCATCGTGTGCGGAACTTGGCCACCAATGCGTAAAGGCCCATAAATCTTTCGCAGAATCTTTCTCTCGAAAACTCCAGGAGCCGTCTCATCAGATGTTTTTATTGATCATGCGTCCGCGCCATAAACCACCACAGGCATGAAGAATGACTTATTGAGTAAGATTTTTGTATGGCTAGAGGACTTTACTTCTCAATTGCCTACTCAGTCTGACCTTACACTTATTGGCAAGAGTGATTCGGCGTTGAATTTCGCTGCTGACATTATTATTGGTGTTAATGCTGGTTCCCAAGTAAAGGAAATGCTCTGCTTTCTCGAAATTATAACAGTCAACAGGGACGTGGGTGCCAAGGCGCGAATGCGTTGACCGTTTGTGTGATGACAGGAGATACTTCGTTTTGTCCTCGTCCACAACCAGACCCACACGCTTCACTTCTCGTCTAATGCCGAGAAAGCAGAATAGACCCTTATTTGCAACAATAATGTCGATGTCGTCGGCATACGCCAGCAATTGTACGCTCTTGTAGAGTATTGTGGCTGAGCCGTTCAGTTCTGCGACTCTTATTACCTTCGCCAACATCAGATTAAAGAAATCACATGAAAGGGAGTCACCTTGTCTGAAACCTCGACTAGTATCAAACGGCTCGGAGAGGTAATCCTCAATTCTGAGGAGCTGGGGGTATTGCTCAACGTAATTTTACACAGCCGTATTAGTTTCGCGGGGATAAGAAATTGAGTCACCACGAAATAAAGACAACTTCTTTTCGTGCTGTCGAAAGCGGCTTTGAATTCGACAAATAGAAGGCATGTGTCGAATCTATTCTCACGGGTCTTTTCCAAGATTTGGCGTATTACGAATACGAGATCTATAGTGCACACTTGAATTCGGCTGACACGCCGTAAGCTCCAACAGATTTATTACTTTTCATCAGCATAATGCCTATTCGTACCTCGTCATGGTCAGGCGCTGGGACATCGACTCCATCGTCATCGACTGGGGGCTCGGGTTCGTCTTATTCACTGCTTTCAGTGCTACTGCCATTCAAAAGGGTCGAAAAGTGTTCCCTCCATAATTTAAGTACGTTCTGGGCATCAGTCACTAGGTCGCCTTAGTTGTTCCTACAGGAGTCTTGAAATCTTCCGTAAGTTGCTCACTTCTCCGATAAAAATTTCGGGTGTTTTTTCTGTCCCTTTTCATTCTTGTATTTCGACCCCTCTCTTCTTATTGCGGCAAATATGTCTAGCTTGCCTCTTTAGTTCCCTATAACGGTTTCACATGGCTCGCGTTACGCCCGATCGGAGCTTGATCCTGTTAGCGGCACCTTATTCCTCTGCAGCTCCTTGACTCTCCTCATCATACCAGTAATGAGCGGGAAATGTGGTTCCACTGCTCGCGTATGGCGGTTGTTGAAGATACAACGTGCTCGATTTGGTTTCCCCTGTTTCGATCTCGAGACAGCCATGTTTAATATCTTTTTAAGTATTTTTAGTTAAGATTTGCATTAAAAAAATTTAAATTTTCTCCAAGAGAAGAGAATTATATAAAGAAATTTTGAAAAATTTCAGATACAACTACAACCTTCCCGGTTTTCTGCATTCAGTAGATCAAGAAATCAAAAACCTACCCTTTACTGCAACAACAGAGCACAAGCTCTGCAAAAACCACGCCAAAAACAACGCTAATCAACTGCAACCTTTGCGAACTTTTGCACAATATATTGTACAAGACACTTACAACCTTTCAGTGTAAATGTACAATATATTGTACATTTTTTTTGACAACTCGGGAAAAATATTTTAAATCATGATAGTTTTATTTTAACATTTTTATATGATGAAATGCTTTTTATATTTCATACTATGTACTTTTATTAGCGATTGTAGTTGACTTTCACGAATTTTTTGTACAGTAAATTACCACAACTTGCGTGTCACTGAAGTTTTATGAAATTTTTATTTTTAAATTGAATTCTAAAAATATTTGTGAAACGTTTTCGATTTTGAAATTTACGTAAACTATTCGAGACGTTTCAAAACTTCATAAAGTTTAATTTTTTTTCAAAAATATTAATAAGATTTTTAGTGGCACGCTTCCAATGTTACAAAAAATTAAATGAACAATATATTGTACAAATGCAGGGAAAGGGTTAAGTTTAACTGATGATTTATAATTTGAAATAATATTATTAGCAGCCTCTAATATGCTATTTTTATTACAGAAATTTATGTGCGCTATGTGTTTTCTGCCGTCTGCTATAATTACTTAAGAAGTAAACGTCTTATCTGTTCACCAACCCGGTCTATAGTTGTATCAATAATCTCAGATTCGTTCTCTGATATAAACTTTCGATGTATGCTTAGAAGACATAAACCTAAAGACAAAGTAATAAACAATTGAACTATAAATTTACTAGTTTACCGTTCAATCAATTTTCGCTCATTGTCGACTGCGGCCAGGTTTTTACCCTTCTAACTGGAAGTGCTTTGAAGTTAGCGAGAATAACTTGATACAGAACCGGATGATCGTCATATCCACTTTTTAAATCAATTTACTAATTATTTTGTTAGCATTGAGTGTATAATTTGTTATATGGTACATATATATAGGAAAACACTTGAAAGTTAGTAGGGGAGGGCCGAAATTAGTGAGCTATCATTTCCTGGTACTATTCTTGAATATATAGGCAAGAATTTGGAGCCCCCCCCCTGCCCCTACCTGGCTACGCCCATGCAGTGTTGGCACTAATCGATTGATTTTTTAATCAATTAGTTAATTCGATTAAATTCAATCCGATTACAGTTAATCATGATTAATTTTAATCTGACTAAACAGTTAGTCGTAACCGCGATTAAAAAAACTAATTTTTAATCATTAACTCTTAATGTTGTTTCCCGTGTTTCAATCTGGAAACAGCCATGTAGCTTCATGGACGTTTTTATGCTAGAACTACTACCAAGTTTCGGGCCCCGGCGAAGTCGATCAGCCTCAGCTCGTTACCGGACGTTTCGTCGTGGAGGCTGAGTTTTCCGACAGTGGCGCCAAAGATCACTTCGCTGCCCATCTTGGCATTGAAATAACCAAGGACGAATTTTATACTTGCAAGGGGTAGCAGTAATATGTAGTATCTAAGCACTCATAGAAAAGATCCTTGGATGCCTCGTCCATCTATTCTATTGGCACATATGAGCGAGAAGAATCTCGCTTTTATGCGGATTGTCCACTAGAGTGAACACCGGTACCCGGCGACGGCTTTTCTCTCCCACCACAAATCCAGCACCGAATTTGCGCTTCTTCACGTGGCAGATCAAGAAAGCGGTAAATGGTGACGCGTTAGCAGGTCAGCGGGCGAAACCCGCTTACGCGGATCTATTTAAAGGTAACACTGCGAAAGATAATAGGCTGCCGAAAGATTATCTGAAAAATGCGTGTTTTTCTTACACACTAAATATTATATCTAGTAGTGATTTTAGCTAAAAGATATTTATTGAGCTAAGAGTTACATCATATGCTACTAATTTTTCTTAATACAATTTTAATGTAATAGTCCTTCGATTTATGATTATTTCAATCTAATTCAAACTATTTTGAAACTGGCATTAAAGTAATCGTAATCGTAGACCCACTTAATTACACAAGTAATTTCATCACCCAGCTCAAATTTAGATAAAGGTTTAAAGGTTCGCAAATGCACATACTTATGTACATATACAGCGGAGCAACACACGAGCCTTTACTGATAGTTTGTTTGGGTTAATTCTCACATCTCACTCGCCACTGGTATCATTTGCGAACATTTGGTTCGATGGGTATACTTACAGTCATATGATTGTGACAAGCAATATGAAACGAAAACAGCAAAC
The DNA here is from genome assembly GCF_013731165.1 of Rhagoletis pomonella. NCBI lineage: Eukaryota > Metazoa > Arthropoda > Insecta > Diptera > Tephritidae > Rhagoletis > Rhagoletis pomonella. The sequence continues at coordinate 2,841,886 of NW_023458571.1, read as the reverse complement.
AAATAAAAAAAATAAAAAATTTTGTAGAAAAATATGTAGTAGTTTTACAAAACAGCAAGTGCATGCGCTAATCTTTGTCGACGATTTTCGATATTCCGGCATGTGGAAATCGTCAGATTGTATACTTCTCGTTATCCTTCAGGTGTTTGCTTTATAATATAAAAAAAAAAATGGCCGCGATCGAGAATGTCAAGGTAACGGTTTTCTGTTTGCAAGTTTGCGACCCTCCCAATCCCTTGCGTCACGCTCAAATCGTCAGATTATTGAAGTGCACACTTTTTAGCATGTAATTAACCCACCATTCTTTAATCTGACGCGCTCGAGTAAATCTAACTACATATTAATTTTTTTTACTATTCTGATCAGCTTAGATTTGGTAGAGGTACTCCACTGGCTGCAGGTTATCCCCAATATATTAATCTGACGCGCTCGAGCAAATCCCCAAATCCCCTCTTGGGCTCCCCTACTATAACTCTTATGTACAAAGAGTGGTACAAAAGTACCACCGAGCAACAAAAATGTAAATGTTTCAACAACCAAAGTACTTACGATCGTGAAATTTCATGAAAGCCTTGTGCAAACATTTTTCAACCGCATACCGTTTAATAAAACCATTTTAGTATAAAGGGGACTCTTCTTTAGGATCTGAAAACCCATAGGCCATTTGTACCACTAAATATCTTCATACTTCACAATACGATTACAATCGTCAATGTTTCAATTGGACCACGCATAGTGAAGAGTAAACCGTATATAAACGCAAATGAAGCAGAATAAACGGTGAAGTCGTTTTATATTTGACAAACTGTTTAACTCGAGACGGATGCTTCAAAGCATACCTTCACTGATTCAGACACGAGCCGGAATCCATATGAGACTACTGCGAAAGAGATGTAATACCCCTGCAAACAGATTTCTCGAAATCTTAACGATATCTTTAGGAGTAACTCATTTCTGTAACGATTTTTTTACGAATCTTCAAAACAAATTATATGAAGTGGTTGACACGAACTTGTAAAGAAATTTCTGTACGAAAAATAAAGAAAATTCTGAAAAAAAATCTGGAAGAAATTCTTCACATAGCAGCATTATTTTCATTGCTTTACCGATTTTCTTCCGAAATTTCCCAAAGAGTCGATGTGTGCACAGTTTCCCTGCAAACCATTTTTTCAGAGTATTCTGCATTGTAAAGAAATTTTAAAGTATTCGTTAAGATTTAATTCGATTTTTTGCCGAATTTTCTAAAATGAAATAAATTACGCACACTTCCATTCTTTTGCGAAATTTCGGAAGAAAATCTGTGAAGCAACGAAAATAATGCTGCTATGTGAAGAATATCTTTCAGAAATTTTCCAGAATTTTCTTTATTTTTCGTACAGAAATTTCTTTGCGAGTTCGTGTCAACCCCTTCATATAATTTTCTTTGAAAATTCGTAAATATCAGATACTCCTAACGATTTCCTTAAGATTTCGGGAACTTTGGTTTGCAGGGTTGTTTCATTTTAGAAAATTCGGCAAAAAATCTGATGAGATCTTCACGAACTCTCTAAAGTTTCTCTACAACTCAGAATACTCTGAAAATATGGTTTGTAGGGAGAATACGTCTTTTTTGAGTGTATGCGATTTGACAGTACCAGATGTAAACTTCGCATCATATCTGGCGAGAGTTTAACGCCTGAGTCACTCGTGGAGACTATGCTACAAAGCAGCGAAACGTGGTCAGCAGCATGTGACGCAATAACTCTCTCTCTCCCTCACGATGTAGGGCTGGACGCCATTTCCGTGGGGTGCGGAGTTCTACGAAATAAAATGCGTTTCCTGGTTTTACAGGGACACTAGAGAGCCTCTGAAAAAACTGTTAAAGTATTAACAGAACGAGTTCGCTGAGTAAATTTCGTCGAGTATTGTCCTTAAAAAAATACTAGTTTGAAAATAAGAAAAGGCTAGAAAAAAGTCAAGAGCTAAATCCTAAATTTCGAAGCGAAACAACGAGGAAAAACGCTAGATCTAGCCTCAAAAAGACTAAACTGGCAACACTGTATATGAATTCGTGATAAGAATATATGAATTCACCTTGGATGATAGAATACAACTTTACGCAAAGAGAAGACGAGTAAGACGAAATGTTGAACAAGGGAATTTGTCTTCTTTCAACTTAAAAAAATGCATTTTGTAAAAAAATTCGTACGTTACTTAATATCTTGGTTATAACGCGCGGGGCGAACCGTAACTAGGGTTGCCAGATTTTGAAATGGAGAAAGGAGTACATTTATATTTTCGATAGAAAAAAAGCAGTATAAGACATAAAAAGGGAGTACAATGTTTTTTAAATTTTTTGTGCAATTAGTTGTTACAAATTACCATTAATTAGGTACAAACAAACAAAGATATCTTGGAAACCTTTTTCAAAGCAATAAAAAATGTTAATAAAATAATGCAAAAAAATATATTTTTAAAACAACCTTTTTTAACATGTACAATCAAAATAATAAAATAAAGTTTTGTAACAAAAGATTTTTTAGCAAGCAAATTTTGTAAAAACTGCACTAAAATTAATAAAAAAAATTAATTTAAGCTTTCTTTAAAGTTACTAAAAGCCAAACAGCGAAAGGAGTTACTCAAACTCTAATCAAAATTACTAACAATTTGTATTGATTTAGTTCGGTTTTAAAAAAGTTTGTCGCGCGAATAGCGAATCGGCATTTACTTACATATCTTCATACATATCTTAATACACATTATGTATGTATGCAGATATGTAAATGCGGGCTCGCTTTTCGCGCCACAAACTTAAAAACGAAGTGAATCAGTACAAATTGTTAGTAATTTTCATTAGAGTTTGAGTAACTCCTTTCACTATTTGGCTTTTAGTAACTTTAACGAAAGCTTAACTTATTTTATTTTATTAATTTTAGTGCAGTTTTTAGAAAATTTTCTTGCTAAAAATCTTTTGTAACACCACTTTATTTTATTCCTTTGATTGTGCATGTTAAGTAAAAGCTTGTTTAAAAAAGAAAATATTTCTTTTTCATTATTTTATTTTGAACTTTTTAGTTTTTTTTTATATAATCAGGACATAATATTTTTATTAAAGGCTGACTCTTCATTTATGAGCATAGTACATTTAATATAAGCTGCGTAAATCTTTTCGATCATCTGTCTAGGCTGAGCAAAACACGTTGAGTTCAGGTAGCGAAAAAATTGTACGATGGAAAAATGGCGGAAAGTTGGCAGCTGTTGAATTGAGCGGAACTACTCAACTCTGCGTTTCTGGCACAAATAGTCAACGGTTAGACAATATGAACGCGACCAATGTATCAGAATTAGGAGAGTAATCAGAAACAAATCGGTGTATTATTTAATTTAAGCATTCAGCTCAAGTACAAATGACACACCCGGTAGGTGCTCTACAGAAATTCGTATAGAAATATCACAAGGTTAGCAGCTGATTCCTTCAAACTAATTTCCGGTATATTACCTTACCAAAGAATTCACAATAGAATCTATCATACCAGTGTCTAAAGCTATACTACTTAGGCAAATTACGCTCTGCTATCACTAGCAGTACTGAAAACGCTGTAAAGAGGCTGTTAAGCGAAGATCACACGATTTGTACATTTGTACGGATTTGTACATTTTGGCAGACACAGAGAGGTGTTGTTTAGAAATTTAAGTTCAGCTCAATAAAACAATTTCCGAACAAGACCACTCTGTACCTGCCAAAATGTACAAATCGAGTGATCCCGAAGACAAACATTGGAAACTGTGAAAACGTTTAATATAAGTACATAGCATACATTTTGGTTTATGTTTGTTCTGTATGCGGAGATTTTTGCAAATTATTTGGAAATTTATACACACTTATATAAGAAATCCATACCTGTTTTCGAACGAAGTAGTATTTATATCTAGTATTGCAAGGAAATATAGCATTCTGTGGAAACATATGTATGTAAGTTAACTAATGTACTGGTCGATCTTAGCTGACAGCAGCCGAGCGGAGGTCTTCCTAGTGGGAAAGTTTAAATAGATTTAAAACTTACTTTGTTAGCGTGTAGAAAGCCGGACGGGACCCAGTGATCTAGGCTAGTCTTCAGTGGCTGGGGTGGTTCTTGGCAATTCTACCAGCTATCCTCACTAATACATTTTATTATTATAGAGTCCTACTAACATTACAAAAAAATTAAACAAAAACAAGTAAGAAAGTCTAAGTTCGGGCGGAGCCGAACATTAAATACCCGGCGCAAGTATTAAATATATGTTTTCCATCTTTCCGAAAGCTACCGCTACATGATAAGCCGGGGTGTATACATTTTAAGTAAATTAGCGTCCTAAAGTTTCGAAATATTGAAATTTCAAGCATATCTGAAATTTACCGTTATATGAAAAGCGGCCTCAATTTTAGTCCGATTTCAATAATTTTCAACGGTTTGCTTTTATGTGGCAAGCACAATAACCATACCGAGCTTGGTACAAATTGCTAGAACGGTTAGCGAGATACATATATGTGATCACAAGTGGACGGTGCTACGCCCATTTTCCAAAATTTTGTCATAAACGTATTTCTTGGTAAAGAATTGTTGCAATCATTAATTTTGAATAAATTAGCTTCAATATTTACTGATTTATCGAAGATTTTGTATTTCTCGAAATTACCGTTATATGGGATGTGGGCGTGGTTATTGTCCGCTTTTAGAAATTTTCGGCCAGTTGGTATGCTGTACCAGGACCAACAACTGTGCCAAGTTTGGAAGAAATTGGTGTATCGGTTACCAAGATATACACTTGTAACCACTCGAGTTATCGTGTGCACAGACGGACGGACGGACGGACGGACAGACAGTCACCGCTTAATCGATTTCTCTTTTCATTCTGATCATTTATGTATACATTTGTCTATATCTATCTCGATTCGTTTTGCCTGTTACAAACAACCGTTATGTGAACAAAGTTATAATACCCTTGTGCACAAGTGCGCTCGGGTATAAAAATACATGGGCTGGTACACTACACTAATATTGCCGAAACTCCGTGCTTGGCTTTTTCAACAAACAACAACAAAAAAACGGCCAAGTCAAGATGGAAGTTGACTTTCCGGCTCGCAACCCACCCATCCATGGTTTCCTATGGCGGAATTGATATGGAAACCCCAATAGCGCACTACATTACCATCATGCCCTGCCTTACCAAGAGGAAACTACTTCACCACTACTACTGCATCATTTCAGAAACACACAAAAAAAATTGCATGAGAGAAATGTTACAACTTTTATTCATATATATATATATATATACGGGCTCTTATTTCCTACAACTACATCTTCATGGGTTTCCTACACGTAGTATGTGTACAAACCTATTTCTTAAACCTATTTTTTTCTAGAAATTTAAATTTTAGTTTTTGTTAGTTAAATTAAATGTAACTGAAATTTTAAGACAGTATTAAAAATCACGTAGTTAAATTCAAGAGTAATTCAATTTGTTTACGTGCTTAGGTACTATTAAGCTGTATTAGTCATGTATGTATATATTTTACAAAAGAATGGGCGTGAAGACAAACTATAAGGTCTAGGCAAGATACATGGGCATAAGCATATATGTAGGTATATATGTACATATAATGAAAATATCAAATTTAAGTATATAAGAAATATAAAGTTTGAGCGTATGTATATGTATATTAATATTAAAATTGGGCGAGTGAGCGAAAGCCTATCTCATGAAAACTCTCCACCAATTGATGGAATTAGTGATAAGCTTGGCTCATCTGCCTTCAATATAAAAATAGCAACAAGGAAAAGAGAATAAGAAGTATATCACTGACCAATTCATCTGCTGCAGAACGCTGAAAGGCCCTTCCGTGTTGTTGCAGTCGTGGGAGCTAGTGGAAAACTATTAGTATGTATTGTAATTAGGCTATCAGTTATTGTTGTTCTTCACGTTTCCTTTACTCATAAGCGGAAAAACCGGTTCCGCTTGTTGGAATGTATGTAGACTGTACCCCGACTTAGTATTTTTGTTTTTTTTTTTATATATTTTGTTATTTGGTTAGGGAAACAAAGCGAATGGGTCTGGTGGTAGACGAGGACAAGACGAAGTATCTCCTGTCATCAAACAAACAGTCAGCGCATTCGCGCCTCGGCACCCACGTCACTGTTGACAGTTACAATTTCGTTTACTTGGGAACCAGCATTAACACCGATAATAATCTCAGTATTGAATCCAGCGCAGAACCACTCTTGCCAACAAGTGCTACTTTGGACTGAGTAGGCAATTCGGGAGTAAAGTCCTCTCTCGACGTACGAAAACCACGCTCTATAAGTCACTCATCATGCCCATGCTGGTATATGGCGCAGAAGCATGGACAATGACAACATCCGATGAGGCAGCTCTTGGAGTATTTGAGAGAAAGATTTTGCGGAAGATTTACGCGTTGGTGACGGCGAGTACCGCAGACGATGGAACGATGAGCTTTACAACGATATGGACATAGTGCAGCGAATTAAAATACAACGGCTCCGCTGGCTTGGTCATGTCGTTCGAATGGACACCGACACTCCAGCTCTGAAAGTATTCAACACGGAACCCGCTGGTGGTAGCAGAGGAAGAGGAAGGCCCCCACTGCGATGGAAAGATCAGGTGGAGAAGGACTTGGCTTCAGTTGGCGTTTCCAATTGGCGGCAGTTGGCACAGAGGAGAAACGACTGGCGTGCTTTGCTGAACTCGGCCAAAATCGCTTAGGCGGTTACAGCGCCAAAAAAGAAGAAGAAGAAGTTATTTTGGCTGGCTTCCAAAACGTATCAATACAATGTTTGGAAACTGTTATACTGCGGTATTCAAACTGTTTGTATATGCAAAGTTGCGATACATTGCAACCATATACATTGCATATTTTAAATACTCAATATACCAATGAAAAATTTTTATGAATTTTCCATTTTTAAAACACCAATGGTAACCAATAACAAACGAAGCATCAACTTTGTTTCTGATGCGCTAGCGATGCGTTTCGATAAATTTTCGGATGCGTTTTGGAAAAGTATACATCGTCAACATTTTGTAGTTCGGCGTTATTGAACATTATACTTTGTACGCATGCAAAGCAATTGACGTTTTGGAAGTCAGCCTTTGTTAACTAAATATGCTTTCCTTGCTTTTCAAAAATTAACTTTGGGTTTTGGTTGATTTTATGTTTTTCGTACAGTTCTATGTACATGTATGCTCATGCACCAATATGTATGTATGTACAAACTTACATAAGAACATACATGGGTACATACCTATGTCTTACACTTCCGCACCGTGTTCACTTTCGAGACTTTTGGTTCTGTTCGACACTGATCTTTTTGGTTAAAAATTTTACCGATATAATGATAAACTATTTCCGACCTTCTTATTTCATTTAATCTATAATTACTTATAATTTTTTTATATTTTTTTGTTTTGAGATTTTTTTTGTATTTAATTTTTTTAAATGTTCACCACCTTAGTTAATATATATATTTTATAGTTTATCCACTAACATAAATTTTTAGTAATTTTTTTATACAATATTAACGGCGGTGTTTCACGTAGCAATTTCCCCGTGGACATTTTTCATTTTTCTTTTCAATGAGGATTTAAAAACCAATTATGTTTTACTCCTAGATTCCCAAGGGCAACTTTTACTGTCAAAAAAAAAAACATGTTCGCGACCGTCTAACGCGCGTGGCCAATTAATATGTACTGATTTTTTTCTGCGACGAAATCCGCGCTGTAGCTGAAGGCCGAGCCTTTCCAGGAGCTCTCCGTGTGCATGAAAGTTTTTCCTTCTTATGCAATGATCGGTGTTTCAGCCAATCGGAAATCGACGTGTATCACCAGGAATGCACATACACAAATTAGCAGCTCAGAAGTGGAAAAGCCCACATGTCGCAATTATGTCTATACATGTTTTTATATAAGGCAAATCAGTTTTCTCTTAGGGTGGATGATAAAAAAGCTTTTTACTTACCTAAGATTTAATGGTAGGGGATATCCACTGAAGGTTGATAGAAAAATGTGTATGTCTTCCTAAGTATGTAAGACGTCTTCTCAGTTCCGCAGCCAAAGGAAAAAGGAAGTACTTGACTTTGCCGAAATATGGCTAGGCTCTACATTTGCCAGCTTGAAAAGACTTGTCAACAGTTGGTAATACTTTTCACAGTGCGAGTATAATTCAAGGTTGCATTATGCAGGAATTATCGCATGCGAGAAAATGGTTTATGTTGGGTGTTTGCGCAAGCTTCTGCTGTTGGATATTTGCTTATTATAAAACCAAGGAAGGTAAAACCAAAACAGATGGCTAATTATAGCTATCTTTTCCAAATGACGTTAGGAATGTTAAAATTATATTTGTGACGTTACACTACATATGTACAAACATATCGTCGATGTTTTTGCAAAACCGCCCATCGACCAGTTGCAAAACTGCCTAAATCGTAATTGTGGCAAAAATTAGTTTTGGTAACCTTGAACTCCAGGCAACCAGTATTTTTTCCATAAGAATCGTCTACTACACGAAGACATCTACTACGCGAATGTAGTCTGAAATACTTTTTAAACTCGAAGGAACTAGATTCACATATCCGCTACAAACCATAACTTTATACAAAACTTTGAAAAATTCAACTAGCACCTGGTTTATTAGAATTACATACCCAGAATTTTTTGAAATAGACGTGGTGAAGCTATATGCAATGATGTCGACGTGGCTAAAGCTCCACGTATTAGCGATTCTCCAAGCATTATTCGGAGTATGGGCCAACGTTCCGCCAAATTTAATGATATGCTGGCGAAACAAATACTTGAGTCTGAAAACAGTATTGTGGAGTTATTCTGTCGAAAATTCGAGGAAAAAATCGAAAGTAAAGGACACGACCTAAACGTTATGAATGATAGAATAACCCGTTTAGAGACTGCTGTCGATCATGTAACGCTCCTCGAAGCCGAGATAGTCACCTTAAAGTTTAATATGGCTAAACAGGAAAATCTGATTGCGGCGTGAGATGTGCGAGTACATGAAATCCCGATTGAAGATGGTGAAAATTTACAAAATATTTTCCATCACCTTTGTTTCACTTTGAAAACTCAGCCAGCCCCGCTGAAAGGCATTTTCCGCGCACGGAAGCTTCAGGACACTCCAACCGACCCTGCAATTATAATAAAGTTTCAATCTACCAACGAGAAGAACTTGCTATTAAAAGCCGCTGCGAATTTCAGGCGCTTAAATAAAGAGGGACTACGACTTGTGCATGTGGGAATGAACTCTGACGCCCCCATTTACATAAACGAGTCGTTGACTAAGCACAATCATGATATCTTGAAGTCAGCTCTTCACCTCAACAGACGTAACAAAATTGCATCCGTTTTTACCAGGAGAGGCTTGATTTATATAAAGCGCAAAATCAATAATAGCCCCGAGGTGATTCATACAAAAGAGACTCTCAAAGACCTTGATCACATCAGCCTCAGTATCGATCACTCCTTTCGTGATGGTTGTGCACAAAAGCCAAGTGGGCCATCCCAAGTTGTTCACCAGGATTGCTAGAACTAATACGTGTTATACTTCTTTAAATATAGTCCTCTCTCTTTTTATATATTGCTATACTAGCTGGTTAACTTTAACACCTAAAATTTTAAAATCTAAATGCAGTGTAAATCTAAATTTAATGTATTTTTGTAATAATGACCTCAGACTATACGTTGGAGGGTTCCAAAGACTGCTTATTTACTATTTTGTGCATCCTCAGCAAGCAAGCCGTGGAGCTGAACATAATTCACCTAAACGCGAAAAGTATATTTAGAAAACTCGACGGATTCAGATATCTCTTTGAAGATTCAGGAATTGATATTTTGTTTGGATTTAAGTGGATGGCTACCAACTCTTCAGAGCTGATACGTCTATCATGGTCATGGTCATGGTCATGGTGGGTGTGTTGCAATATATATTAAAAGTTGCTTGTAGATTACGTTGTGCCTCTGGGGCTGGTGAAGTCGAATATGTGTTCGTAGATGTTTTTTCAGAAAATAGTAAACTTCTATTCGGCTGTGTTTATCGACCCAATCGCCATATTAATTTTTCTGACTTTTAGGAATTCCTTCAACCTCTACTCGAAAACTATAGTAATATTATAATTGAAGGGGATTTCAATAGCAACTTACTTGAAGATAATAGTCTTAAACTAAGTATGGAATCTCTAGGGCTTTTCCCAAGTAACACCTCCCTACCTACGCATTTTACCCACACTACCAGTACTCTATTAGATATATTTTTTGTGAATAACCTACAGAAATCCCTCCTCTACAATCAACTCGCCGCATCTAGTTTCTCGAAGCACGACCTAATTTTTCTGATTTATGAATTCAAAACGTCAAGCACACCGATTTCTTTTACCTATCGGGATTTCAGAAACATCGATTACAATTCACTGACATCTGCTGTAGAGGCAGTAGAGCGAAGATTGATTCGGCATTTGACATCCATCGATGACCAAACAAGATTTCTACAAGATAATATTAACTGGCTTTTTGATAATTTTGTACCAGTCAGACATAAAATTGCAAAACGTAATAGTAGGCCCTGGTTTAAAGCAAGCATTCAACATCTCGTCAACATGCGTAACCTATCTCGCTCCCGGTGGAAGAGGTACAGGACTCCCGAAACATTTAGCAGTTTTAAAACAGCTCGAACTACTGCCAACAAAGCCATAAAGACGGCTAAAATCTTATTCTATGAAGAAAAAATTAGTTCTGCGTTAAACACAAAGCAAAATTGCAAGAAATGTTATACACTTTTGACAAAAGAAGAGGGATTCCTCCTCTCTTCTGCGGCAACAGAGAAAGGAGAATTCTACGTGGTAAGGGTTATAATCCCCAAGCGCGGCCGAAGGTCGCCTACGCTGGTAGGAATTCTACGCAAAAATACTGTGGACGCAAGTGAAAATTGTAATTTTTGGCGATTTTTCTAAGGGATACCTAGGGACCAATAGGGCGCCTAGGTGGTCGGGGGTTGCATTTTTGTCAATGGAGATTCACGCCCTCTCCAAAAGGGGGGTTGGAGATGGGGGACATTAGCCTATGCCTAGGCCCTATGGTTACAGAAGATATGTAATAAAGTAACCGAGGAGGTTTCTACCAAACCCGCTGGTAAACCCAAATGAAGGTTAAAATTTAAAAACTAATTCATAAAGTTTAAGTAAAATCTGTGGAAAGTTAACAATAAACTACTTTTTATACAGGAGCGCACTTGTGCACAAGGGTATTATAACTTTGTTCACATAACGGTTGTTTGTAACAGGCAAAAAGAATCGAGATAGATATAGACAAATGTCTACATAAATGATCAAAATGAAAAGAGAAATCGATTAAGCGGTGACTGTGCGTCCGTCCGTCCGTCCGTCTGTGCACGCGATAAATCGAGTAAAAGTTGAGATATCTAACGAAACTTGGTAAGTGCACATCTTTCGCGCGTAGGACGGATGGTATTGAAAATGGGCAAAATCGGACAATAAACACGCCTACCTCCCATATAACGGTAATTTTCAGAAATACGAAAACTGCGATATTTAAGTAACTACTGAATATTATTCACTCAAAACTGATATTTACAATAAATTTTAGACGAGAAATAAGAATATTATAAATTTTTGGAAAATGGGCATAGCCACGCCCACTTATGGTTAGATGTGTATATCTTGGTAACCGCTGCACCAATTTCTCCCAAACTTATCACAGTTGTTGGCTTTTGTACAGCATACCAAATGGCTGAACATTTTTAAAATCGGACAATAACCACGCCCACATCCCATATAACGGTAGTTTAGAGAAATACGAAATCTTCGATAAATCAGTAAATATTAAAGCTAATTTATTCAAAATTGATGCTTGCAACAATTCTTTACCAAGAAATACGTCTATTATAAAATTTTGGAAAATGGGCGTGGCACCTCCCACTTATGGTCACATATATGTATCTCGGTAACCGTTATACCAAACTCGGTATGGTTATTGTGCTTGCCACATAAAAGCAAAACGTTAAAAATTGTTGAAATCGGACTAAAATTACGGCCGCTTTTCATATAACGGTAAATTTCAGAAATGCTTGAAACTTTAATATTTCGAAATATAAGGACGCTAATTTACTCAAAATTGATACACCCCGGCTTACCATGTAGCGGTAGCTTTCGGAAAGGTGAAAAACATATATTTAATACTTGCGCCGGGTATTTAATGTTCGGCTCCGCCCGAACTTTGACTTTCTTACTTGTTTTACTTGCGCTTTCCTCTCAAAGTGTTTACCGCCGGTAAATCCAAATAAAAGTTAAAATTTACAAACGAGTTAATAAAGTTTATGTAAAACCTGTGGATAATTAACAATAAACGACTTCTCGCAAAATCGATAAAGGTCCCTTTTATTAAAGAAAAAACTGTGCAACAACTATTATTTTACACCCTGTATATGATAAAATATTAATAAGCTGGAAAAAGGAGTAAAAAAGAAGTACAAAACTAATAAAGGAGTACATTTCCAGATATTTTTATTTGGGAGTACAAGAGAGTACATTGCAATAAAAAGGAATACGTTTACTCCCAAGAGCAGTACGTCTGGCAACCCTAATCGTAACAAATAGCGGCGAATTCGTAAGGATCTATTGATTGTATTTATTAAACATGCAATAGATAATTATGTGACAGTTCACTCCGTTCAGTTATCTCCATTATAATCCGGTCCAAAGGGAAAATTCGGTGGCGTTACTGGATTTTCAATTGATATTGAAAATTAATAAATAAATTATAAGCCAGTAAAATGAAATGAAATTAATGTTCAATTTCTAACCAAACCTACTTTACCGTGCCTTACACATACATACATATCAAGCTGTAATCGCCAAAATAACATAAGCGACATTTTTTCAAAGTTTTTTGATGTAGAAATATTCCTAGAGCATCTACATGCATTTCTTCATAAAAAAAAAATTTGAAAAAAAATGGTGAGAGTACTAGGTACTTATGAAATTTGTTGTGTATTGCTATCGATATTTTTATCGAATTCGTTATCGATATTTTTGTCGGTTTTTATCTCAACATTTTAATAGATTTTTTTATCGATTTTGATATCGATATTGTTATGGATTTTGTTAACGATAATTTTGTCGAATTTTCTATCGATATTTTTATATATTCTGTTATAGATATCTATACAGTGAAAGCGGACACCGATGGTCACCTACTTTTTGTCCCCTATGGGAGATGTCCGCTTATGGAAATTTCGTAAAAAATAACACTAAAATCAAAATTTAAATTGCGGGTTTCTAAATTAAAATAATATTTATTCTTTAATATACAGAAACAGGATCAATTAAAAATAATTTAAAATGTATGGCGTTTTCTTTCCTACCGATAAATCTCATTGCCCACTTCACTCAAGCAGCAAGAAGAGAGCAACGAAAAGGCAACAATTTTTCTAGAAAAGAAAATATCTTTGAATATGGACTATGTTCTTGTATACAGATACTTATGTACAAGCGCAAGAGTCAACATCTGACCGGAAAAAATAACAAAATTTACCGCATGTTAGAGCTTCGCGTCCGCTTAT
>NW_023458571.1:2819203-2828171 GCF_013731165.1 Rhagoletis pomonella | reverse complement strand
AAAAAATAACAAAATTTACCGCATGTTAGAGCTTCGCGTCCGCTTATGGGAGATTTTTTTTTTCATAACTGGACTTTTTTGAGTGTCCGATTCTGTTTATCGGAAACTCCGTGTATTTTGTTAAAGATTTTTTGATCGATTTTGATTTCGAAATTTTTATCGATTTGGTTATCGATATTGTATATATTTTGCTATCTATCACGCCATCGCACCTCACATCATCTAAATAGGAGAACATGTAGATGAAGGAAAGGATAAAAGCAAAGATATAAAAATAAAAACAGAGATTTAAGCTAGATATGTAACACACATACACTTCTCCAGTGTGGCCCAGGCCACAACTATAACAGTCCAACAAACAATTCCTTTTTGTGTGAATTACACCCACCATCATACCATCAGCTTTTTTTCTTACTAGCAAAAAGTTACTAGTAAAAATTTATCCGGTAACAATCTAATAAAACTTGCAAGTTTAGCTGTCATTTTCGCTCTCTCAATTTCCCTTACTATTTTCTCGGATAATGTCTAAAATAACATACTTTGAAGTGCATCATTAGATTTCCTACCCATAAAAAGTACAGGAAATATATATATTGGAAACTACATTAATATTAGGATCATCTAGTTAAGCCTAAACTTAACCGGTTAGTCCAAACCTGCTTCGGAAAGACCAGTTTATCCTAGTTTAGCCGTTAGATCGTGTTTGGCCAGTAACATATATATGGCATACATGTTAGTGGCCATAGCAACGAATTCGAAATATATGCACCTTATTTGGCTTTTTTCACCTTATTTGGTTTTTTTCAGCACACAAATTTACAAAATTCGTTGTTTTTATTAAAATTGCGTATTATACGTAAATAAATGCTCAAATTTAGCTCTTTATTTTTATGACAACACTGGCGCCAGTGCATGGAAAATACTTCCACTGAAGAACTAATGCACTTAGTAGATAATTACATACTAAATATTTTGTTATACCTTACTCTTCTCGAGTCCTTTCACCTCAAATCACTCCAACTCTAATCAACTGATCTTAACACAACTCAACTCAATTCACCTTAACTTACCCCACTTTAACTCACCTAAACTCACTTGAGGTGGGTCCTCATCTCAACTCAACGAATTTTACTTCTTAAAATCCCGGAATAGTCCAGAGATGTTCGAAAATACTTTAAGTCCCGAAATAGTAACATAAATCCCGAAATAGTCCGGAAAATCTCTAAAATCCTGAAGTAGTCTCGAAAATCACGAACTAGTCCCAAATACCCCAAAGTAGTCCCAAAGTCCCAAAATTGTGCCGAAAATAGTTCAGAAAATACCCAATCGTCCCGATAAAATCGAAATTCCTAAACAGTTCCGAAGTAGTCCAATGACAAGAAATAGGACCAAACACCTCGAAATTCTTTTTTTTTTTAATACTAAGTAGCAAGCACAGTATACCAGTAGAAAAGGTTTTTGTTTTTGTAGCTGTTCCGTGGTGAAAGTCCTTTATGGGGACCAAATTTCCCCACAAGAAATTGAGCGCATGGTTGCTTCTGAATAATAGAAAACATTTAAAAAAAGTCTAAGGTAATACAATTATATGCAACTAAAATAAACACAATAATTTGCACTTATGAGATAATGTGATAATCATGTGTAAACACTCTTTTCAATTATTATTTTTTACAAAATAATTTTGCGGATCAGTTTGCTCTGAGCGCTTGTGTTTTTTACCAAGAAAATGCAGCCCTGTTGGTTTTTATTTCTGTATCGCATTGCGGTGAGTTTCTATTTCTTGGTAATTCGGTTTGTGAAATGGTAAACAAATTATTGAAATTTATTTATTTGATGTGTATAAGATTTCATTAATGCATTTTTTTGTATTTTCAGACTATTAATTACAAGCACAGCAACAGCAACGGTGATTGCAAGAACTACTGCAATCCCTGCGGTTTTTCCTCTTGGTAAATGCGTTCTGGTCGTGACCAAGGGTGGTCTCCCAAATCGGCCGGGAATAAGGTTAGTCATTTTAAATTGTATAGCTTTGTTCGTCGACATTATATGACTTGTCATCATTGCAGGCTATTGTTGCAGAACAAAACGCCGCAACCACTGCTGTGGTAAATATGTTCCAGCAGAGCTGCCCACCGCCGTCGGTGTAATGATTTCGATAGCTGAACAAACGCCATCTCCTGGGCATTCCCACAGCTTGCCGACACTAGCTATTATATCACGTGTGAATGCAACTGCGGCTTAATTTGGTTATTAACAGTGCAATAGTGCCATGTCATTGGCAAAAACACTAAGGGCTGCTGGCAAATATAGGTTGTAAAGTTTTTGGTATCGATGAACTTACTCGAAGAAGACGATGGCCGAAAACATATGATGAAACATCTTCTGGCATGCCTTTGACAATCGTTAAGTCAGACGGAGGCTTCACATACGATATTTCACACATGGCTGGAATTCGTTAGCGGACAGAGCACACATTTAAAAAATATTTGTCGTACGCCAGAACGTGCATGCATATTCGATTCCGATTTTATGGGTCGATTACGGAGGACAACCGAACTTCAGTTGGTTGACCAGTGGCTGAAATGGTATTACCGATGGCAACTAGCAACTGAAAGCTGGCAACTAAGTTGCTATATTGGAAAGTGCGTTTTTGTGGCTGCCGGGAATTTTTGATTGAGATACTTTATTCCTTTTTTCAACTTTTTTTTAAATTGTACCACCTTGAACTTTATGAAACTTAATTATTGCTATTCATAATAAAAAACATTTTCATTTCAGTGCCGCTGTCCATCGGCAACCCAACTGAGGTTCCGTTCCCATCCATAATCGATCCATAAGTCATAATCGCACGAACTAATCAAGGCTATCATAGAATCCATCGTAGTCCGATTTTTCGTGAAATCTACGAAAATGCTATTAAGTTCGAGTAGCTACGAACGCAGCGCTTGCTTTGAATACACACGTTCATAGCAGTTCAGATTCAGTGATCGCTTTTTCGTAGATTTTAAGAAAAATTGGACTACGATGGATTCCGCCACCAATATGTTTTCTCCTTTGACAAGATGTTGGAGAATCGCGGCAGCACAGCCGTATACCTACTCTATGCTCTTACGCGCATATGTTAAATTTCTCGCACCTATCTAAAGTGCTTGACAAAGGCAGAAGGCATATCTTCAACATTATAACTTAAAGTAAAAAAGTTTAAGGCATGCAATAAAAGAATCAACAGAACCAAAAAATTTCCTCAAAACTATTAAACATAAAAAATTGCACGAATAAAATTCATAATTTAAAATAAAATATCGCAATTGTTTTTTATATGTACATACATATTTTCAAAATGAATCTTAAAGCACCCACAGTAAGTCCTAAACATATAAATGACTAATAAGAAAAATAATAAATAACAGTAATATGAAAAAGTATGTCGAGAAATCTCTAAATAGTAGCGAAACTGTATATCAATAATAACAAATAATTTTTAGCAAAAAATACAACCGATTTCAATGCGCATTCAGGTCGTTCTGGTTACGTAGATCCGACTGGTCTCCCTTTTTTTAAATCGTTAAAAAAAAATTAATATGTATTCTACAGAAAAAAAATCAAGATACATATTTAAGGATTTTAAGCAAAAATAAATAAAGAAAAACTTGTTCGTGATATTTCGACTAAGGTGTATTCATGATACAAAAATCTGAAGGTAAAACCGTTGAAAGGCAGCCTTAACATTTTTAAAGTTTGGTAACATTACAAAAATGTTTTCAAATTTTCAATCTCACAAATACATTCTCATTATCAGTCTCAAATAAATGAAAATTTCAATATTTTCATCTATTTGTTTTTTGTTTTACCTTTATTTGGCATTTGAGTTGCTCTCAAAATTTCAATTTTATAAAATAGACAAACTTCAAAAAGTAAATGATGGCCGACGAATTGTGCAAGCGGTTTTACCTTTAAATATTTGTATCATGGGTGCATGATAAAAACATTACAAGGTAAATTCATTCTCTCAATTCGTCGGCCATGATTTTTTTCTGAAGTTTGCCAACATTTTAAAATCATATAAAATTGAGAGTAAAAAAAAGGAATTGTTCAAAGTTGTTGTTGTTTGAGATTGAAAATGAGAATGTGTGTGTGAGTTTGTGTGTAGAATTTTAAAATTAAATTGTTTGCAAACGTCAAGAATTTGAAAAGTAACTCTCAGCGGTTCTACCTTACTATATTTTTATCATGCCTTTCACTCAATTTTTTCAAATAAATGTAAGTGAAAGGTATGAAAATCTGAGAAAAAGTAATTGCTAAGTTTTTATGCATACGGCCCAAGGTGTTATTGACAACTCAGTGCGGCTCTCTTTTAAGATACTATTACGTAAAAAAATATAAACAAACGATTCAAAATTCATACAAATTTTTTTCAATTTGACTATAGGATGGTTCTTCTGAGAGCAATGTCAAATTCAATCACACTTTGTTAAATACATTTTGATCCAAATAATGTACTTCCTCTGTAAATATTTTATGAATTGTTCCAAAATTCGCTCCCAGCGGGCTACCTGTTGATCATTTGATTTAAATAGTTTGTCAAACAATTAATACTATAGTTTGATCGGAGTTAATATATTCTTCAGTAATGAATTATATTATATTAAAACATAAGCTTATGAGAAATTACTTAGTCTTAACAGGCATATTTTATATCGTGTGCCGAAATTCGCTCCGAGTGCGTTCACTATTGATCTTTTGATTCAAATATTGTTTGTCAAGCATTCAGTAGTGAAGTTTGATCGGAGTTTATATATTATTCAGTAATTAATCATATTAAATTGAAATATAAACGTATAAAACGGTATAAAAGTTAGAAATTATTTAGTGTTAATATGCATAATTCGCTCCGTGTTCCAAAATTCGCCCCGTGTGCGTTCACTATTGATCATTTGATTTAAATAATTGTCTCTCAAGCATTCAGTACTATAGTTTGATCGTAAACTATATATTCTTAAGTAATTGATCACATTTTATTAAAATATAAACGTTTAATAGGGTAGAAAGTTAGAAATAATTTACTGTTAATATGCATAATTCGCTCAGTGTTCCAAAATTCGCTCCGAGTGCGTTCACTATTGATCATTTGATTTAAATAATTGTTTCTCAAGCATTCAGTGTTATAGTTTGATCGGAAATTATATATTCTTAAGTAATTGATCACATTTTATTAAAATATAAACGTTTAATAGGGTAGAAATTGTGAAATTACTTAGCTTTAGCATGTATAGTCGGCCAGAGACAATTGCAGAAAACTGCAACTACTCGTGAAAACTTACAATAAAAGCAATGTAGATGAAAGTACTAGATATTATTATTAAAACTAGATCCATATATAAAACATGTTACATCATTTATTTGAAGTAAATCGGAATATATTTTTACATATAAGATAGTCTCCATTTAACTCATAAAGTACATATTTCACTACAAATATTTTTAAGATCATTTCGAATTGCAAAATTAGCGCTAATTAGTTGTATTGAAGTATAAAACATTTTATTACGGTCATATTTACTTATAAAGCGCACAACAATATTTCTCTCGCCATTTATGCGGCAAAACAGTTGCTGGCAACCCTCAAGTCCTTTATGGGGACCAAATTAACAGCCACAACAACAAAAACCTTTTCTACTGGTATACTGTGGTAGCAAGTATTTACTATTTAGTCATGTCAAAACTAGTGCATTTTAAAGTGGTGTTTCGTTAAGTGAAACTAACTAAATACTTGTGTAGTTAGTATTTAGTGCTGTGAAAATACTTAGTGCTAAGAATTTATTAAATACCACTTCGCCCAACCATGTTTCATGAAATTTTTTTTATGATCCATTATAAATATTGCTAACTGATCTTTTAAATAAAAACTTTTTCATAAATAACTTAGGTTGATTTTTTTCGATCGCTGTCAGATTTGCAACATTAACATTTCTCACATAAAGCGTTCTCTCCGTGATATCTATATCACAAAAAGTAAAAAGTAAATTGTAAATGATAGAAAAAGTTACAATGTATTTAAAGTGTACCAGTTATTTCCAGTCTCTGTTATGTACATATGTAAATACATATCGAGCCCTAACCCCCAAAGTAACTTAAGCGACATTTTTTTCAAAATTTTCTTTTTTATGCAGAAATGCATTAAGTGCGCTAGGAATATTTCTGCAAAAAAAAAGAAAATTTTGAAAAAAATGTCGCTTACGTTATTATGGCGGTCTGGGCTCGATATATTCACGGTACGTTTGTTTGTTAAAAAATTCTTTGTTTCTATTGCAGGTTATTCAAGTGAACTCGAGTAACTCACGGCCTCAAATAAAAATTTTACGACTACGAAACGATACCGAATGCCACTGCATAAATCGTACAGACTTCTCTGCACCAGAGTTATTCACACGGGATAAGCGTTCCGGTTTCGCGTTTAGGCGCAGAGATCAACAAAATCAGGTGGAAGATCGTACTGGCCTTAACGACAACAACGAGGATTATTTTGGTGCGGTTTGTCGTTGTCCGAGGCATTTTATTGTATTCCAAGAGAATATGAGATGGCAACAAGCACAACAGTGGCCTGATATAAATTTACGTCTTGCGAATACGTTGAATTGTCGCTGCGATTGTGTAGATATAAACACACAATGCCAGCGATTTAAAAGCGGCGAAGAAGGATTCCCAATGGATGATCGCAGGTAGAAAAAGCTTTCGTATAAACATTCTTTTTTATTTTGGCAGAGTAAAGCACGCCACGTGTTTCCCTTTTGTAATAACTGACGCTAATTAAAAGAGCCAAGTGAAGCCAAATACCTTTCCACCCAGTCTTTCAATGATAGGGGAAGCCACATTCTCTGCTACCATTATCGGGTAACGCTTTGAATGAATGGCCTTGAATTAATTTTCGCCTCTGGTCTCTTTACAAAAATTCATCTTGGGCAAACATTTTTTGACAAAAAGGAAAAGGAAGAGCCTGCCTGAAACTATACAAGAAAGCAAATGCATCTATAGAATTGACAACAACAACTACGCTGTCAAGTTTAAATAGCGGAAAATCGACTGCACTTGATAGCAGTAAGTTGAATAAGGAAAATGAATAAGAAACACGAGTTTACGGGGTGTGCATAGCTCAGTGGTTGACGATTCTGACTTTACACATCGATGACGCGTGTTCGATCCCTGCTGAAGTCTAGAAAAAAGAAGTCTGATGAGGAGATGTGGTGATCTCCGAAATAGCTGCTATAACTTCTACCGCTTAGACTTTGTTGCTTCTTTCATTTTTTCCTAATAAAACAATCGTGGTACAAAGCTCAATAAAAAAATATTAAAAAGAAAATCGTATGAT
Organism: Rhagoletis pomonella; assembly: GCF_013731165.1. Classification (NCBI taxonomy): domain Eukaryota; kingdom Metazoa; phylum Arthropoda; class Insecta; order Diptera; family Tephritidae; genus Rhagoletis; species Rhagoletis pomonella. Next base: position 2,820,805 of record NW_023458571.1, on the reverse strand, counting down.
CCAAAGCAGATAGCGAAATGAATCGAATGCCATTTTGTAGCTGATGCAATGCAGAATGCGCGAAAATTATACAGATATCAATTTTCTGGCCTTTTGACCTTCGCATTTAAGGTAGATCTCTTCAATTAAATTAAAAACTTTGAAATTTGGCCCTTTTTTGCAGGCCTCGTTTCAATTTGATAATAAAAGTGTTTTGTAATGTGTCATACAAGGAAGCTGATACTGGCATAAAAAGTTTAGCTTACTTCTGTGAGTAGATATAGTTTTTCCTTGGTTTCAGAATTAGGTAGGTTAATATCAATTTTTCAGTAAACTAAATATGTTGATATATTTGTAGATTAATAATCAACGCATCCGAATTTCTCATAAAAAGTTTTGCTAAACCTTTTCATAAATGAGAGAAAAGCGCTCAAATTCGAATAAACAGTGATTTTCGTTATTTTCGGATGTAGGCACAGAGCTATCGATTTTTTAAACCGACTTCCAAAAAAGGAGGAGGTTATCAGTTCGTCGAAATATCTTTTTTACTTTTTTTTATTTATTTATTTATTTTTATTTTTTTTTTTATGTTACTGCATAACTTTGGACCACGTCAACCGATTTCTTTTTGCATCGTAAAGGTAGTGTCTCAGAGGTGGTTGGGAGTGGAAGTCGGTTTTTTTGCTAAAAATTAAATTATCTTGTTTTTATATGGATACGTAAACTGAACGCGTATTCTAAATAGATAAATAAATACATATACAAAAATGCGGATCGTTGATTCAAGGAAAAAATACATGCTAAATCGATAGTGACTTTCCAAACTTTTTTTAGTCGAATATCAAGAAGTTGAATACAACTTTTGTACTCAGTTCTGCTCAAACTTCGGCTACCTTTTTTCTGCAAGTGGTTAAAAAATTATTACTACGTGGGATATATGAAGAATAAAAAAGTAAAGACCAAATAACAAAAAGAAATTATATAAATATTTTGTTTAAAAACACTCATATTTCAAAATGGTTCTCTCTTTACAAGCCTTTACTTGGTCATCCCGCGGAAATCTCCAATCGATTTTAAACTAACTTCCCGACACGCCTGAGACTTGAAATTTTCAGCATAGTTCCAATCACGATGACAATACAATATAGAATATAAATTAATTCCCTAGATGGTCCAGGGGTCTTGATACGAAGGCGGTCAAAACATAGTAAAATTTATGGCTAGCAGAGCGTAATTTGTCAAAGAACGTAAAAGCGCCATAAATTTACTAAATAATAAGTATAGTTTCAGGCTCTAGTAAGAGAAATACTGAAAATTAGCTTCAGCTGGGTTTAACTTGGCCAAATTGTTAAATTTTAGGCACTTCTGTTAAGAAATAACTACATTATTTGGTTTCCTCACACAGTGAGTTAGTGAAATACAGAGATACGAGATAAAAGGCTTGCAAAATGCACATGCATGCATCTAAAAGTGTACCTACTTCTAATATCCCGCAGGCGAAAAAATTTCAGTTAGTACGATGTGCTTCTTCTAAATACTATTAAGAAGGGACCGCAAATAATGATTATTTTTGAAATTTCAACCCAAAAAATCACACTGAAAGAGAAATGCTACGAGCATAAG
>NW_023458571.1:2816388-2819103 GCF_013731165.1 Rhagoletis pomonella | reverse complement strand
ATATCTTTATCTTTATCTTTATCTTTATCTTTATCTTTATCTTTATCTTTATCTTTATCTTTATCTTTATCTTTATCTTTATCTTTATCTTTATCTTTATTTTTGTCTTCATTTTCATCTTTGTCTTGATCTTGATTTTGATCATGATCTTCATCATTATCTTTATCCTTGTCTTTTTACTTATCTTTAACTTTGTCCTGTTGTTTATCTTTATCATTGGCTTTATCCTTCAATTGAGGTTGTGGGTGTCTGCGGTTTGGTCATAGCCCTTGTCTTTGTTTCTGCCCTTTTATCTTGCTCTCTGTATTTTCATTACCCACTCCACAGTGGCGTTAAAAGTTCAATGCAGCCGTCCCCTGTCTATACTCATGCGCATACGCAAAACTTAAGTTTTATTTCCTGGGCAAAAAATAAAACTCAAGAAATAACGATTAATTTTCGAGCAAAAAATTAAACTTAAAACGTAACGATTATTTTCTGAGCAAAAAATAAAACATAAAACGTAACCATTATTGTCCGAGCAAAAAATATAACTTAAAACTTAACGTTTTTTTTTTATTTTATGTTTCTAGCAGTAGACGGAATTTTGCAACGTTCCGAATAAATAAAAAAAAAGATTTTTCGTACGTTTCAAAGGCAGTTACAAAATGCGTATAATTTTCGGCCCGAAATTGATATCATAAATTTTGTGTTTCTACTTCAACTTTCGTCACTCGAAAATTTTACCTCAAAGAGGTGTTTTATTTGATATCAATTATTTTGGGGTAGCAAATTTAAAATCGACCAAAATACAAACAATAATCTAAATGTTTTATTTTTCTCAACCAAATTGCTAAAATATTATATAAATCTAAATTATGTGTTCAAAGCGATGTGTCCATTAAAACATATAATTTTTCGTATACGGAATAAAGTAAAAAAGAATGATCATATCCTCTGTATACGAAAAAATTAAAATAAAAAAAAAAGTAAGAAAGTCTAAGTTCGGGTGGAGCCGAACATTAAATACCCGGCGCAAGTATTAAATATATGTTTTTTCACCTTTCCGAAAGCTACCGCTAGATGGTAAGTGTAAATTAGCGTCCTTAAATTTCGAAATATTGCAGTTTTAAGCATTTCTGAAATTTACCGTTACATGAAAAGCGGCCGTAATTTTAGTCCGATTTCAATAATTTTCAACGTTATGCTTTTATGTGGCAAGTACAATAAAAATACCTAGTTTGGTATAAATTGGTGGAACGGTTACCGATATACATATATGTGATCATAAGTGGGCGGTGCCACACCCGTTTTCCAAAATTTTACGATAGGCGTATTTCTTGGTAAAGAATTGTTGTAAGCATCAATTTTGAATAAATTAGCTTTAATATTTACTGATTTATCGAAGATTTTGTATTTCTCTAAATTACCGTTATAAGGGATGTGGGCGTGGTTATTGTCCGGTTTTTTAAATTTTCGGCCATTTAGTATGCTGTACCAAGGCCAACAACTGTGCCAAGTTTGGAAGAAATTGGTGCAGCGGTTACCAAGATATACACATGTAACCATAAGTGGGCGTGGCTACGCCCATTTTCCAAAAATTTATAATATTCTTATTTTTGGTCTAAAAATTGTTGTAAATATAAATTTTGAGTGAATAATCTTCAATAGTTACTAAAATATCGTAGTTTTCGTATATCCGATAATTACCGTTATATGGGATGTGGGCGTGGTTATTGACCGATTTTTAAAATTTTCGGCCATATAGCTTGCTGTAGCAAGGCTAACAATTGTGCTAAGTTTGGAAGAAATTGGTGTACCGGTTACCAAGATATACACATGTAACCATAAGTGGGCATGGCTACGCCCATTTTTCAAAAGATTATAATATTTTTACTTTTCGTCTGAAATTATTGTAAATATCAATTTTGAGAGAATTATCTTCAGTAGTTACTAAAATATCGCAGTTTTCGTATTTCTGGAAATTACCGTTATATAGGAAGTGGGCGTGGTTACAGTCCGATTTCGCCCATTTTCAATACCAACCTACCTTGGATTAACGGAAACCTACACACCAAATTTCGTTTCGATATCTAAATTTTTGCTCGAGTTATCGTGTACACGGACGGACGGACAGACGGACAGACGGACGGACAGACAGACATGGCTTAATCGATTTCTCTATTCATTCTGAGCATTTATGTATACATTTGTCTATATCTATCTCGATTCGTTTTGGCTGTTACAAACAACCGTTATGTGAACAAAATTAATATACCCTTGTGCACAAGTGCGCTCGGGTATAAAGATATATGATAAAAACTTATCAACTTGGTAACAACTTTGGATACAATAAACAACTGTATTCGTCTGATTGTCTCGTAGTTCATTTTTGTTAAGACTTCTACCGGGTGTGTGGCGCACACATGTGCTTTTTTTAAGAATTTTTACTTCTATCACGTGTACGTGCTATTAAACTAATGCTTTTTTCTCAAGTAGTTTTGCTCAGTGCACGGTTAAAAGTTTCGATTTTAATTTTAAACTTTTTGGACTACATAGATATATGACCAAACTAAATTCCGTTTCAAATACAAACCTTCCAAGACTAAAAAAAGAGAGCACCTATGTTGGGTTTAGAATTTAATTTTTACCATATATGAAACCTAGAAACTAGAATTAAAACATTTTGGTTTGAGTTTTAAACCACGAACTTTTTCGACTAAAATTTAAACCAGA
>NW_023458571.1:2814448-2816288 GCF_013731165.1 Rhagoletis pomonella | reverse complement strand
GTTTGAGTTTTAAACCACGAACTTTTTCGACTAAAATTTAAACCAGAACATATTAAAAATTGCTTAAAACTGTTGACTGGTTTAAAAAGTAGACTATAAAAAATTAAAAAAGGCAGCAGTCCCAGCGCGGTTTAAAAACTAAACCCAAATTTTTGACCTTGAGGCAATTTATACATATGTATGTATGTAAGTAGTAGCGGCACATTGGGTGAACTAAATGCATTCATACATACATATTTATGTACAACTGTAGCTAATATTGTACGCGTCTTGCCAGGTAGGTTAAGTGCGGGTGATAAACACATGTAGCATAGTTAAATACTGTGTACATAACTACAATTAAAACGGGGAAAATGTTACAATTTCGGCATATGACTGAAAAAAAACTCTAAAACACACACAAATTGTGGTTTCCAAGACAAGTACAAAGTGATTAGCACAGCTGCATCCTTCAGCTTGTCGACTCGCGGTAATTTTCCCGATTTGCAGAGAATTTCGATTTGAGTGGCAATCGGGGAATGGGAACTTTTGTCGGAGCACTGAGTATGTTATTTTTATATCTTAAAGTAACCAAATTAGACGAGTATGTTAATTTTTAACCATTTGACCCTTTTTGGAGCGACATTTTTTCAGTTTGAATCGTAATATCTCCACAATAAGACCCTTCCCAGATATAAGCTATATACCGGATGAAAGCTAAGGTTTTGGGATAGATTTGTGGAAACTAAGAATAAAATCGACTGACCAGTTTTTGAGAAAATTCTCGAAATCTATATCTTCAGCAGCCCAATTTTTATTTTTCAGGCGATAGCGTTATAATATATTTATTTTTCTTAAACACGAAATATAGCGTTAGATAGCTTGTTTGAAGACCCTTCTACTGATATCCACATCAATGACATGGACTGAGTAGTGCGGACTCAGTGGTAGTTAAAAAAATTGCATTTTTTTGAATTTCAGGCAGCAGCCACACCCACAAAGGCATACGAATCAAAGCATCCTGGAACAAAACCTTCTTAGTTTTTTTGTACTTTAATTCCTGAAAGTTTGAAAGAAATTAAATGAAGGTACGTACAGACGCCGCATACATACCAAAGCATCTCGTAGTGGAGACACGAACCAAAACACATTTACCCCATATCTTTCCAACTAGTGGCCGGAACTTAATATGTAAGGTATCGTTTGAAAGGTGGCCTATAGAATAACACTAAATATGTTGGGTGTGCCCACAGGCCCCCTTAAACCGGCAAAAGCAAAAATACGTTTTTTGTTTCGCAACACTTTAGCCTAATTTTTAAGAATCCGGTTAATCGCTTATGAAGCTTGAATACATTTTCTGGACACACTTTGCAAGACCTTTCCAACGATATCTCAAACATGTTGATTGGACGTCTGGATAAAAACTTCCAAATGTCGTGTATATATAAGCGAGTCATTTCAGCATTCTACTGTGGCTGCTTTCGTCACTCGCGCGCACTGCCGTGCACTGTTATAACTTAAAACGTAACGATTATTTTCCGAGCAAAAAATAAAACTTAAAACGTAACGATTCTTTTCCGAGCAAAAAATAAAACTTCAAACGTAACCATTATTTTCAGAGCAAAAAATAAAACTTAAAACGCAACGATTATTTTCCGAGCGAAAAATAAAACTCAAAACATAACGATTATTTTCTGAGTAAAAAATAAAACTCAAAAAATAATGATTAAACGATTTTTATAAGTAAAAATTAAAAAATAAAAATCAGTGCAGATGAAGGTATTCCGAGTAATAAGAAATATATTGGTTTACTCCTTATGCTCGTAGCATTTCTCTTTCAGTGTGATTTTTTGGGTTGAAA
>NW_023458571.1:2807984-2814348 GCF_013731165.1 Rhagoletis pomonella | reverse complement strand
TGGCATGTACACATGCAAATACATATCGTGTAAGAACACCTTAAGTAGTAGTTTTAGGCACTGGTATGATAGATTCTATTGTAAATTCTTTGGTAAGATAATATACCGGAAATTAGTTTGAATGAATCAGCTGTTAACCTTGTGATATTTCTGTACGAATTTCTGTAGAGCACCTACCGGTGCTTTGTACTTGTGCTGAATGCTGAAATTAAATAAGACACCGATTTGTTTCTGATTATGCTCCTCATTCGTGACACATTGGGTGCCTTCATAAGACTTACATAGCTATTTTCCAACCGTTGACTGTTTGTCCTAGAAACGCACAGTTGAGTAGTTCCGCTCAGTTGCTCAGCCTAGAAAGATGATCGAAAAGATTTACGCAGCTCATATTAAATGTACTATGCTCATAAATGGAGAGACAGCCTTTAATAACAATATAATGTCTTGATTATATAAAATAAAACGAAAAAGTGCAAAATAAAATAATGAAAAGAATATTTTTTATCATCATCATTTTATCATGTGAAATCATAGGGAGTTACTCAAACCCTAATGAAAATTACTAACAATTTGAACTGATTTACTTTGTTTTTAAAAAAGCTTGTCGGCAAATTCAGCGTACATGCCTAATTGGTTAGGTATGTATATGTATGTATGCAGATATGTAAATGCGGGTTCGCTAAGCTTGAAGTATCATGTTATTTGGGTAGGCCTTCATCTAATAATAATAATAATAGATTGGCGCTTACCCATATGTTAGTGTTTGGCCGAGCTTCTCCTCCGATTTGTGGCGTGCGCCTTGAAGTTGTCACACAAAGCGGAGGGACCTACAGTTTTACGCCGACTCCGAACGGCGATTGTATTTTTATGAGAAGCTGTTTTTCATGGCAGAAATACACTCGGAGGTTTGCCATTTTCTGCCGAGGGACGACCGCTGTTATGAAAAAACCTTTTTCTATATTTTTTTGCGATATTGCTTTGACCAGGGCTTGAACCCAGGCGTTGCGGAGAGGAAGCGCGCACTGCTTACCACTACACCACAGAGGCCTTCATCTAGATGCGTTAAATTTTGAAAGACGCGCGACTCAGAGGGTAAATCTTGGGAATACGTTCAGCTCCATCTGTGAACTAATCAATTTGTACATTCCTCACAGTTTATCCGCAAAGTTTGTCCAGATATGGGAGAACTTACAGCTGATTGAAAAACACTGCAGATTGTCATTTTGTGATTTCTTTTGTACCGTGGATCTTATCTTTGGAAACAATTCTTATAAACAAAAGGCGCTGAAGTCTGCGATGCTAAATGCCTATTCCATATTCATTAATTTATGATAGTTTTCCGTATAAACTCAATTTTTGGAATATTCGTTGATATCTCATTGTGTAATCTTTGTCAGTCGACTAAAATAATACTAAATTGCAATTGATTGATACTTCTCATTTATGTTAAGAAGGAAGTTAAAAAAATTTTTTAAGAGGTTGAGTCATAAGTAAAAAAGTAATTTCTCCGTTTTTCAAAGTTAGCCTCCGAAATCGAGATATGGGCTTTCGAAGTTCGAAATAGGACCTTTGGTAAAAAATTATTTCTAATTATTGTATGTAAATAAATAAAAAAAGTAAAAATATAGGCGTAGTCCGCCTTGTGCTCTTATTGAAACGGTATATAACTTTTTTTAAGGTGCAAACCTATATTATAGGTGCCAAAAAATTTTTAAAAACCAGTTCATAGTGGTTCTCTATGTTCTCTACAGATCCGTGTGTACTATTTAAATTTAAAGAAATACAAAAAATTTAAAAAGTTAAGTTACTGGAGTAATTTATGTCGTTATTAATACATTTTTGTAATAATCTTATCTACCGTTATGTTAAATTACGGTGTGGGTGGTCTACTATTTTTCAACAGTTTTACCCATCCATTCCCAGCAGAACAGGCGTTTTTGACCCACTGTTTAAAAAATGGCTTATAGATGGTTAAAATTTCCACTAAAATATTAAGCGCCAAATGCTCCTAAGGATAGCCGAAAGTGATGAAAAATACTACCAATTTCCACCATAAAGGGGAACTTTAACCCTGTGTAGAAAACATTCAGATGCGATGGACCAAAACCTTCCTGGGGTTTGACCACCACTTGTGAATGCTAACATAATTTTCACACAGGCACCTAGTACTTGTATACATACGTCTGTGGGACCCCAGAATAAAATAAATTACTTATTTAAAATCTGTTTAAAAAACATTCAACTCTTTATTAAAGAAAAAATTAAAAAGAATATAATTATTTTTTTGTTTTATCTCCAATAATTGAGGAGTTGGATGCAATAAGGGCCCTTCTGTTAAATCTTCGGTCTGAGATATTAGCGTTAAACTTTTTGGAGTGTGATAACTTTCTTGTTGTTATAGTAATATGTAATAATACATTATAGTTTAAAAAACTAAAACCTCGCTATTATAATTTCCATTCGTACTGTCATAAAGTATGTAACTTGAGAATAGAAATCGATGCATCTTTTAGGCGCATCAATATTACATATGTAAATCCCGAGCTTATAAAAGGGAGGTAAAAAAGGAATATCGTAGTGGTATTGAAAAAAATGTTTATATATTCTGAAGTAGTAGTTCCTTCAAGCGATGTATTCATTCATCATGAAAATTTTATACAAAACTCCTTAGGCGCCGAACGCCGCCGCCGATATTTTCCTAACTCGGCGGCGGCGCGTGAGGAATGACCAAAAACGACGGCGGCGGCGGCGTGACTCGGCGGCGCATACCTCTAGTGCCAAGAGAATTGAAAAATTATCTATTTATCATTAAGTTAAAAATACCTCTTTTGGAACGAGTACCAGTTTTAAAACAATATTATACATTTTTGTAGAGAAAAGAATTAAGCCACCCTGTGAACACACGTTAGTGCGATTTTCCTGCAACATCGTGAGCACTTACAAAATTGCGCAATTATTGACCGTATCTGCGCACGCATAATTTCGCAATGATTGATCAATTTCGATATTTTTCTGAACAATTATATTTGTATCATATAATTATCAGGCATGTTCCGAAATTCGAAAATTTGAAATCAACTCGATTTCGATAATTTCTTCGATGGTTTTTAACCTAAAAAATTACAAGTCTCGCATTAAAATGATTTTTTTCATATCGCTGCTGCTTCTTTTACAGTTTTCAGTGAGAATATTCACTCCTTTCATCAGAAATAATTAAAAAATATTTGGCAAATCGACTCGATTTCAAAGTTACGAATTTCAGAACATGCCTGCATAACAAACTGGTGAAAAATGCCTATCAGTTCGAATTCACTGAATTTTCAAAATTTTCAAATTCCTTAATTTTCAAGTTTTACATTTTTGTTGCATTTTCGAATTTGTACTATTCTACATAGTTGAAAGTCACAGCAGTTTGAATATTTTCGCAGGTTTAGAAAATAACATAAATTCATAATTTTGAATTCTATGAAATTATTAAATTTCTTGAGATTTCTTATTTTTTAGGATAATTTCCAAAATTTTAAAAACTATCGAAATCTGGGAGATTATAGAACTTTTGGTGAAATGAGAATATTGTGAAATGTACAAAATAATGGAGATTTTAGAAATTGTTATATTTTCCAAAATTTTAAGAATTTTATTTATTCTGAAATCCATCCTAAAATGTAAAGACATCACAAACTGTCGAAAAATTCGTATGTTCATGGTAATGTGTATGAAACCCAGAAAATTCTTAGAATTCTAAAATATATTAACACTAGCAGACCCGGCGAACTTCGTCCCGCCCAAAATTATTATTTTTTTATTGAAACGTTTGGTCCAACGTTTTCGCCAGCAATTCAGGTTCACGTTTGGTTTTGTGGTCGACAAAAGGCATATCCTCCATTGCCGTCTTTAATAACCTGACGAAAGCGTTATGCAGGGAAGAAGTCCTTACGGCAACAACGATCCCGTTCGATGGTGAATCGTGTTTGAATCTGTATACTATAGTTGGTGGCAATTTCCAAACTGGGGAGTATCATTGGCCCTCATAAATCCAATACCTTAATGTCTTACAATTGTAAGCATTCATCAAGAATTGTCTTTATTCTGTTTAGTCGCCGTAAAGCAAGAACCGCAATGGTTCTAATGGTTGATTTAACGGTGGTAATTTGACTTTGATCCCTGGTGTCTCCGAATGACTTCACTTGACGATTTTTAGAAATAAATCGGCTCCAGCGCTACCTTGCGTATCTTTTTTTGTAATAGTATTGCCCTTATCGTTATCAATACATATATATCTCGAATATGAGTCAAATCGGATCACAAATACGAATATTGAGTATTAGCTTGACTCCAGCGCCTCCTGGCATTTTAAGTTGTGAACCTAAACTACACAGGGACCTACTCAAACACATATACACTGAAGAGCAAAACTGGAACCATAGAACGGAAAGTTAAGTTTGTGGTAATGTACTTCTTTAGTTTATTTACTTTATGGTAATTCAAACTTGCGTTTCGCCTTACCGATCTTTAACTAAACGTTTGACCATAAAAATTTTAAGATTCGCATAAGGAAACTCAGAAAAAAATGTCCAAACAAAAATCAACTGGATTGTTCTAGTTTTGCACCCTCTTAGTATTTGTTGAGTTTTACAATTCAAAGAGGAGTTCTGGCTCATTTCCTGCAATTTTGTAATCAAGGCGCGTGGGATTTTCGCTGCGAGGGCTTTAAGTGCAAAACCCAAGCAAAAAGAATTTAAAGTTTTTGCAAAACGGTCAGAAAGGCTACGCTATAAAGAAAGAAATCATATCGGCCAAATGTCCGTTTTATGGTTATCTAAACAAGCGATAAAAGGGCGGACCTCAGTCTGCAAGATCAAGAGACTACAAAAAATTGCAATTTGCTAGGCTAGGCATATTGGAGGCTCTGAATACCAAAAAACTTTGGTTCAAAAACAAAAATTACTCCTTTTTCACCACAAAGCAAGTGACTGGACATTATGTAAGACATGGAAACAAGTTATTGCAGCACAAAGATAAAGAGGAGAAAGCCTGCTTTGACATCCAGAAAAATTTTTTGTCAGAAACGCATTTTTACTAAGAAAAAACTTTGGATTGATATTATTTTGAAGCCGGAATTTACAAGTTCTTCATAAACGACCGCATTATTCCACCAAAATTTACTATTAATTAGGGCACGCCCTAAATTTTTTAACTCTGAGGATAAAATTAAACGTTTTAAGTCGGAATATTGGTTCAAGTGCTGTGCACCTGCATCAGAGATACGCCTAACGTCCCAAAATATTTAAACTATTAGGCTTGTATGTGTACATTTAATGATGTAGGGCCGTGTTACGTTCCGTACTGTTCAGGACCGTACTGTTTTTCAAAGCTCGGTCCTGCTGTAAATGCCCTTCAGGCAAACGGTGGCAATTTATCTCGGCGTGTCAGTTGATAGAACAAAATGTTGCCACTATAGACTCACTCCTGGTGATGCAGGTGGTGGTAATTCATTTTTGGTCACATTCAACAATCGTTAACTCGGCCGAAAAAAAGCCGACTGAACATCAAAAGTACGACGCCAGCGAGATAAAAAAAAAATGACGTCGTAACAATCACGCGCAGAACTTGAATTTGGTACATATTTGCACCATTGAGCATGCGCCGACGAACAAAATTTTAATGTTCGGCGTTGCAAATAAACCATTTGTTTGGCGCAACACTCTAAAACAGCTGATGAGTAAGTGACGCATTTTATCGAAAACGAGAAATCAAAATAGTAATTTTCAAGTGTTGTGTGATTTATGTATGTATTAAATTTGTTGAGTTCTACAAAAGTTGTTGATTGCCACACGTTGTTTATTAAACTAATACAAAATGCTGGGAAGCCGCCGTAACTTAAAAAGGTTAGTAAGTAATAAAAAGAAAGAATTTGTGTCTAAACTTCTATACAAGCCGCCATGTGAGACATTGGAGACTCCACTGGCAACCAAAGCGCTTGTGCGGGAGTCAAATTTGCAATCAAGTGGAAATATCGTGCCAGATGAGGAGCCGGTTAGTAGTTTGTGTACAAAAGATTTAAAATGCAAATTAAAAGATTGGGCACTAAAGTACAGACCTAGTAGAGAGTGTTGCAATGATTTGCTTGGAATTCTTGCCGAAGAAAATCTCGATGTGCCAAGTGACATTAGAACCCTTTTACCAAAAACGGCAAACTTTAGTATTAGATGTGTACCTCCAGGATTCTATTCCCATTTTGGTATTGAAAATCAATTAATGTCTTTGTCTAATTACTTTTCCGAAAGCGATGAAATAGTTTTCGACATTAATGTAGATGGAATACCCTTATTTAGAAGCTCCAGGGTTCAGCTATGGCCCATTT
>NW_023458571.1:2805898-2807884 GCF_013731165.1 Rhagoletis pomonella | reverse complement strand
TAGAAGAGGAATTTTCTTACACTGTATTCATGTCTCCGCCAGCAATTTGTGACATCATTTAAAAGCAGCTAAGGAGAACGACGACATTACTTATTAGATGGCACATTCAACAAGCCAATGTGCCAAAATGCGGGTATAAACAATTATTGATTATTTAATATCGGAACCGGGATCATGTAAGTTAATTGATTGGTCTTTGGTTTTCACACACTTTTCAAACACAACTTATATGCTTTTTTACTGCAGACAGGTTGTTGCCAAAAAACACAGCAGAAATCTTCCAATAACTTACAAATATAAATATGTGAAATATCGAGGGCTTAAATTCATTAATACCCTCTATCTGCAATTTACACAAAAACTAATTTGTGATTTTAGAAACCATCTGGGACTTACTACCTGTCATCACTGATATATTACTTCTGATTTCCAATTTATAATAGTGTAAATTCTTCTGTCAAGCTTTATATAAGGTAGCATTAATATCACCGATGACAGTTAGATCTTAGGTAGATTTTTATATCAGATATGCAGATAGAGGGTATTATTGAATATATGTAAGTCCTCGATATGTAGCGTGACGTGGTGTGTCACGCCGATCGCGCGGGGCGTGTGCGCGGCGCGCGCGGTGTGGGGCACGGACGCCGGCAGCCGCGAAGCTAAGCAAATTTAATGTTTGAAAGAGTAATAATGTCAATGGATTTTATTTCGCGTTTAAAAAGGTAATAATGTCAATTGACTTTATTTCGCCCCAGGGTGGGAAATAAAGTCAATTGACCTTGTTGCCGTTGATCTTATTACCTATCGCCGTACCGAAGAATTATCTACACCCACCAGAATAAGTTGTTTGCATACTGGCGCTCTTCGACATTTTTCCCATACAAAAAAAACTTATCACGCATTCGTTATACGGAGAAAATGCGCAACATCATCAGCAAAACAAATACTCAAAAATCAACAGTAGCTTGAAACTTGCACTTAATTGTACTGAAATTAAGTGCAAAAAAACTGCATACTCAAAATTTGGTTAAAAGTTTAAAATTTTGGTTAAATTTTGTCGAATTTTCCTAAATTTGAATGAAGATCATTTCTATAAAAAATTAACGAAAAATTTTATTATGAAAAAGATTGCAAGTTTAAAAAAAAACACTGTACGGAGACTTATTCTGGTGGGTGCATATATGTATTTACAGATAGGTAAAAGTTTTAATATTTTTGGAAGACGCCACGTCCCCTTTTCCATTAGCCCCCACTTTTCTCCATGAGTATGGGGTTGATTTCAAAATCTCAGTACCAAGTTTCAGGACTCTACCACAAATACTTCCCGAGATATACGCTCCCTTAATATATCGAAAGTGATCAAAAAAATTGGATCACCTCTTATAAAAAGAAGGAACTTCTTCAGTGTTCGAAAGTGTGAGCCCAGATCCAGATTTTGTGATTTCATCATAGTGCCTCCGAGTAAAAGAATTTAATTTTTATACTAAACATTTACCGGAAAATTATTTTTCACGAATCTTTCAACGCATTAATGGACAGAAACGTTTAAATTCTGATGAAAGAGTGAAGCCTTTCAAACTCTTGCGAACCTTGCCCTACGGCTAAGGAATCTGCATGGTTTCAGACCTTCCTGCAGTTAATTGACTGAAATAAAAGGCGAAAAGACAGTAATAAAAATTTTCAAGAAACCGTCACCTTTTCGACATATACCTCATCGGAGTACCGGATTACAGAAGCTCCTCCCAAAGGACGCACTGTGCTCCTTAACATACCCCGGAAAAAAGTAAATATAATTAACCACGCAACTTTCCCAGGATTTCAACAATATCATCTTGTCGCACCACGCTCCCTTCAGCAGCGGACTCAACTGGAACGTGTTCGAATTTCCTTAAAAGCCTGCTAGTTAAAATTTAATTCAATATAATATATAAAATCAACTACAAATAGAATGTACTAAAATTTTTCTAAACATCTACATATACTTGT
>NW_023458571.1:2802972-2805888 GCF_013731165.1 Rhagoletis pomonella | reverse complement strand
GCACAGCCAGCCACGTACCAGTTCTCGCAGAGATAAGCAATCATTATTGATTGTTAATATGCAAGGAAAATGTTATAAAAGCTTCTATCACGTTTTGTTTCCTTGCTAGAGCTTCTCAAATAGTGCAAAAACCTCGAATTTTTGACATTTTAACCACGTTTTTCTCAAAATCCAGAGCTGATGGAAACTTTATACTTACGGATTCGTAATCAGCATAAAAAAGTTGATCTATTTTTGTTGGCCAGTGTAATAAGTTTTGTTAAATAGCCAATTTCGAAAATAAGACTTTTTTCGAATAGATTGGTCCCTGGTCCACTCAACGGAAACTACAGTGTAATCCATTTATAATGGGCTCGCTTAAGATGGAAACTCTGTTAATATATACCTACTAGCAGAGCACCCGCTGTCGTTCGGGGTAAACAAATAAAAATATAATAAAGCAGTAATACAAATATTTAGTTCAGCATAAGTTAAAGGAGACAAACTGTTTTCTTTGTTTATGAGCCATACTTTTAGCTTTATCGTGCTTTAGCTAATATATATTGATCATCACTTGTACTACAAATCTTGTTCCATTATTAATATTAGGTGGATTAATGTAACGATCAAATTTCTAAATTTAAATTAGTCTACTACGGTACATTACGTTTAGTTGCCTATTCGATTAGCTGTTTTAGTATAGCTGCACTTTTCTGGTAGAATGCTTAATTCGGAAGGAGTTTTATTCATTATGAATGAACCTTTTTCATTTAACAGCATCGTGGGATTAAAAAACGATTTAATCTCTCCATTTCAAAATAATCTAAAGACGGTAAGGTTTCAAAAAAAAAAACACACAGTTTTAAATATCCGAGTTATCATATATGTATATCCCCCTTTTACAAACTCATTTATATACACTTTTCTCTGAACACCTCCCATTGATACCTATAAATGAATACCAAATTTCAAGTTCATGTGACTTATGGTTCCCAATTTATGGCTGATTAAAAATTTAAATTTCATGTGACTTATGGTTTTGTATTTATAGCTGATAAAATTTTCCACACCTATGGGATTTGCCACGCCCCCTTTTACAAAGTTATTTATATATACCCTCATATAAGCACTTACTATTGATATGTCTTCATACCAAGTTTCAAGTTCGTGTGACCTATGGTTCCGAAGTTATAGCTGATAAAAATTCCACGCCTATGGGGCGATTAATATCGATGAAAAAAACTTGATTCATTTTTTAAGTTTAAAATGTATTAAGAATTTAGAATCATATATACTCTTTTGACATTTTTATACAACGTAAATATATGTAGGCACATTTTTGAAAAATTGTCCTTCATTTTGAATCCATATTTATGGTCACCGTACTTATGGAGTAAGAACTGTGGTAAAATCGACGGTAAAAAGAAAAGTGATAACAAATGAGCATTTCCAAAGAATTTGGCAATTTGTGAGGATATTTTTCGCAGGCTTTTATCAATTTTATCAGGACAATGATTAGAAATATCCTCCGAAACTGGGGCCAAATAGGTATAAATCCCAAGTTTTTATAATCATGGAGTGACCAACGTAAATCCCAGAATTGATTCAACAGAAAACTTATGGATTTGTTTGAAAATGCCACTGTTCAATTGCGAAAATTCGCCCAATCGCATGCAAGACCTTGGGCATGGCGTTGAGGAAAACCGGTGCGCGTTCTCAACAGATTTCGTCTAAAACCTGTGCGAAGGTATCCCAAGATGACCATAAAAGCTAAAATATTCAAATTGGTTATGGCCAATTTATTAAAAGTCAGGCAAATGGTAAAATTTTCTGTCGGGTGCAAAACTGGAATAATCTAGTTGGTACGTTTTTTTGCAATTTTCTTCTTTATCCGCTTGTATTAATTATTGTTTTTAAGGCCTTCTGATGAAATAAACAGTGGAAATGTGAATTCCGAAACTAGATTACTGAAAAGTCTTCATATATTGCGAACATATTGCAAGAAAATTCACATTATGTATTACTATTCCGGTTTTGCTCCTCAGTGTACAAATTTCATAAAAATAGTTTCGCTCGGTTAGAAGGAGTTCAGTGTTTGTGACACACCTACCGAAGGGTTACAGGTAACAAGATCAACGGAAATAAGGTCAATTGACTTTATTTCCCACCCTGGAGCGAAATAAAGTCAATTGACATTATTACCTTTTCAAAAGCGAAATAAAGTCAACAAAAATGTGGAATTAAAGTCATTGACGCTATTTCCTCATTCAAATGGAAATAGCATAAACAATGCTTAAAGTATGTCAATTCATAGAAAAAAATGTTGTTCTTACAATAAACATTGCCCCGTAAGTGCTGTTTTTTAATAGATGAAAAAGGTTACTGCCAAATCCTCAGTGTGGTGCCATTAATCCACACACAATCATGAACTACCACCAATTGATTTTATTAAAAAATTTAAAATTACGAATATAGTAAAAACACGATGCGAAAAACCAAACGCAAAACGCAGCTGGAATACGAGAAATATTTGAAGAGAAAGTATAGTAATGATCCAGAACTTTCAAAACATGTTTCGTTTCAACAAAAATAAAGCGAACACTATTAAATTGAAGAAACAGTCCATGTCCAAAAACCCCGGAGGAACACTGAAAGAATTCTGTGTTTTAAATTAGCATATTTTGAACGAATTCGGAATGTCTAAGGTGGAAAAGAAACCAACCTTTCTATAAGGAAACAATTATAGAAGAGGAATTTTCTTACACTGTATTCATGTCTCCGCCAGCAATTTGTGACATCATTTAAAAGCAGCTAAGGAGAACGACGACATTACTTATTAGATGGCACATTCAACAAGCCAATGTGCCAAAATGCGGGTATAAACAATTATTGATTATTTAATATCGGAACCGGGATCATGTAAGTTAATTGATTGGT
>NW_023458571.1:2799880-2802872 GCF_013731165.1 Rhagoletis pomonella | reverse complement strand
AACTTGGGATTTATACCTATTTGGCCCCAGTTTCGGAGGATATTTCTAATCATTGTCCTGATAAAATTGATAAAAGCCTGCGAAAAATATCCTCACAAATTGCCAAATTCTTTGGAAATGCTCATTTGTTATCACTTTTCTTTTTACCGCAGTTCTTACTCCATAAGTACGGTGACCATAAATATGGATTCAAAATGAAGGACAATTTTTCAAAAATGTGCCTACATATATTTACGTTGTATAAAAATGTCAAAAGAGTATATATGATTCTAAATTCTTAATACATTTTAAACTTAAAAAATGAATCATGTTTTTTCCATCGATATTAATCTTTTTTTTACATAAATATTTATGAAAGTATAGTAAAACATATTATAATTAAAATAGCTTACACGAAGAGTGAAAATCTTTAAAAGATTATTTTATAGTCAAATTTTGAGTTTTTTGTTACTTATTTGTCAGTTATTTGTCAAAACTCAACGTCAGGAATCGACGTAAACGACGAGTTACAAAGTGCCCTTTACAAAAATATATAATTTGTGCAGATTGCGCCCTATAGTATCTACATATCTAATCCGATTTTCATTATCTTTGGCTCAAAAATTACTGTAATGGTATATATTATTTATCGAATTTTTAAAATAATGAAAAGAATAATCAAATGAAACTGCGTATTTGATTGAAAATCTCACTTTTCCGACTTTGACGACAAAATGCAAATGGTCGCCTGTAGCACTAATAATTTTCATTGAAGTCGCCACAAGTTATATATTTTGGTAAGAGGCATATCAATACCCTCATGAGATATGAAGAAAAGCTACGAAAAGTACCAAAAAACACTTTTTTGAAAAAATCCATCCATTGTCCGATAATTTTAAAATAACGAATATAATGCGGGACAAACTCAAGTAGCACACTGGTGTAAATTTATGGATTTTGGTACAAATCTGATTAGATTGAATAAAAAAAGAACGTTTGGGTGTATTTGTTATTCCACCAGTATATCTTTCAAATCAAAATTCTACCTTTAACATTTTGGTACTATTTATTCATTGAGATTAGTACGAAAACTACACCAGCTCCTAAAATGCGCCACTTTTTTCATTTGGTTCACAAATAGCTCCACGTTAACAAATGTCGTTAAAATTATTCAGGCGACATTCTGAGTAGTGATGTGCTGAATTCTCGGTACCCAATACTTGAAAAAATTTCGGTACCCAATACTTCCTTTTCGGTACCCGATACCGATTCGACACACTAAACTTTCGTCATTATATCTGTGCCGCTCAATTAAAGTAGCTTAAGTAACTTTAGATGGTTTGACTTTGAATTAAAAAAAAAAATATCAGTTTCCTTTGAAATTGTTTTATATTTTAATTAAGATTCTATTATAGGGGCATCTTGAACTACATCTTTGGTTAGTTAAACGTTAAAATAATGTTTAAGAATCCAATGAAATGTGGCTTTAAAGGGAAAAGGACCTATCTCGACATAGGCTACTTTTGGGGGTAAAAATTATTGATATTTTATAAGACATCGCCTAAAAACCCAAAATGTACAAATAAGACGGTCCTTTCTCAAGAGATGAGCAATGTGTTTGTATGTATGTAGTTAAGTGAAGCAAGTATAATGTGTGCGTCGAACAAGGCAGGCAATTAATAATGATCAAGGCGAATTTAATAAGGTGGTGTTAGCCGTATATAAGTAAAAAATTACACTTACAAATTATACGCAGATATTCATACTGTCATTAGTATGAACTACAACAAACACGTAATTTTGATGTAAGGTCCTCCACGGCGAAAAATTCAGATACGCCGGTAACACCACCTTATTAAATTCGCCCTGATACTGATGTCGCAAAACACACTCTCGCCTTCTTTTACTTATCGCAACCGTCTTTCCAATTGCAATAGTTCTGGTGGCAATATTATTTATTTTTAATAGCTGACACTATATGTATGTGTACATATAACTCATATTTTTGGCTGTTGCGCGCTTTTATTAGAAATTCCAAGATTTCGGTACCGAGCATCGAAAGTATTTGATACTTTTTAAATCGGTACCGAGTATCGATCAATACTTAAAAGTAGCGACTCAGCACATCACAAATTCTGAGAGCAATTGACAGTGGACCAAAGAATTCACCAAAAAATGAATATTGAATACACAGTAGCTTTGTTTCTTTACAGATAGGCGCATTTACACAAGGTAGTGTTAGCCGAATATAAGTAAAAAATTACAAAAGCAAATTACAAGAAACACATAATTTTCACGTTATGCGGTGAAAAATTCAGCTGTTGCTCCAACATTAGAGAGATTAGGCACAGCTACTTTGATTTGCTTCTTTTACATATTTTTGTATTTTTTGATAAAAATGGGCGATTTATTAAATTTGATAAAATGTGGCAAAACCTGAGTATTTGTGAACAATTTTTAAACATAAAATGCGACTAAATTTTCGCAGCAAATACATATGTTCAGTTCTCAAAAGCATCGGTCAGGTGTTTACTAGCTAGTTTCTGCTAGTTAGCGTTTCTTGACACTTTCTATATTTCACTCGCTGTGAGCGTAATTCTGTAATTCTTCCCATTCTTCTTCCTGATAAAGATCTGCTAGGAAAGTAAAGAAACAAAGCTAGTGTGTGTGTACATAATACACTGCCTGTTTTAATATGAGCTTATTATACATACCGCAAGTAGAGCTGCTATCAGTGTTGCCGTTTTGATAAATTGGTAGTTTCATTTCAGGGCTGTTCGAAATGTCAAAAATGCATTGAGCTGTTGTTGCATAGTATTCGTTTATTAGAACATTTGTAAAAATTTTAAATAAATTTTGTCGAATGGCGGTAATACAATGGTGATGTGAAAGTAGAAAAGCGTACTGAAAGCGTGCTAAAATGGCCTAAAACTCGTACCGAAATATTAAGATTATGTTGCTGATATTCCGTAATTTTATTGCATCATGGTTAAATGAAAACAAATAAATAAAA
>NW_023458571.1:2798741-2799780 GCF_013731165.1 Rhagoletis pomonella | reverse complement strand
TTGGTCAACCTTCGTCGCCCACCGAATCACGAAAATCGTAGAAAAAGTAGGGGAAAAGGACTGGCTACACGTAGACAACAATTCTTTGTGGTGGCAGGGACCTTCTTGGCTGCAAGAAGACAACTCCAAGTGGCCCGCTCAAGGAACAGACTATCATACAGAAGTCGAAGAAACAAGAGCACACACTTATGGGACAACAAGAGCAAATAATATCGATATTCTTGACCGTTTTTCCGATCTACCCAGAGCTTTGAGAGTTTTATCATATGTTATGAGATTTTATCGAAGAACTCATTCGAAAACAAAAGCTTCATTTCAGGAAAACTCTTGTTTAATTTCATCTAATGAAATTAAAACAACGACACAGACCCTGATAAAAATCTACCAGAAGCATCATTATGGTGAAGAATACGCAAACTTGAAGTCTAAAAAACCAATCGATGCAAAGAGTGAAATCCTTCCGCTTAATCCGTTCATCGATGAACATGACATTATCAGAGCCGGAGGTCGCCTTGGAGTATCCCAGGACTTAGCATACAACGAACACCACCCAAGCATTATCCCGTATAACAGCAGGTAGTCCCGCCTTATTGTATTGTTTATTCACAAGGTCTCCTTGCATGGAGAAAATCAACTGATGCTACGCCTCATCCGTACCCAATACTGGATTCCCAAAGTCAAGAACATGATCAGTTCAACTATCCATAATTGTAAGACAGGTATTATCTTTAAAAAACGGTCACAAACTCAACTTATGGGAACTCTTCCTCAGGAACGCCCTACATTTACTCGCGCTTTCACAAATACGGGGGTAGACTTTACTGGACCTTTTGATGTTAAAAGTTACCGCGGCAGAGGTTGTCGAGTTTCTAAAGGGTATGTCTGTTTATTTGTTTGTTTCACGACTAAAGCGATTCACTTAGTACCCCATCCTTTCTAGCGGCATTTGCACGGTTCGTGGCTAGAAGAGGATGTCAGAGAAATATCTACTCCGACAACGGCACTAACTTTGTCGGAGCCTCACGATCCTTACGATCTG
>NW_023458571.1:2797347-2798641 GCF_013731165.1 Rhagoletis pomonella | reverse complement strand
GAATCCAGTATTGGGTACGGATGAGGCGTAGCATCAGTTGATTTTCTCCATGCAAGGAGACATTGTGAATAAACAATACAATAAGGCGGGACAACCTGCTGTTATACGGGATAATGCTTGGGTGGTGTTCGTTGTATGCTAAGTCCTGGGATGCTCCAAGGCGACCTCCGGCTCTGATAATGTCATGTTCATCGATGAACGGATTAAGCGGAAGGATTTCACTCTTTGCATCGATTGGTTTTTTAGACTTCAAGTTTGCGTATTCTTCTCCATAATGATGCTTCTGGTAGATTTTTATCAGGGTCTGTGTCGTTGTATTAATTTCATTAGATGAAATTAAACAAGAGTTTTCCTAAAATGAAGCTTTTGTTTTCGAATGAGTTCTTCGATAAAATCTCATAACATATGATAAAACTCTCAAAGCTCTCGGTAGATCGGAAAAACGGTCAAGAATATCGATATTATTTGCTCTTGTTGTCGCATAAGTGTGTGCTCTTTTTTCTTCGACTTCTGTATGATAGTCTGTTCCTTGAGCGGACCACTTGGAGTTGTCTTCTTGCAGCCAGGAAGGTCCCTGCCACCACAAAGAATTGTTGACCAATTCTGACGCAGGTAGTCCTCTGCTAACCAAGTCGGCGGGATTTGAGGCCGAGTCTACGTGTAGCCAGTCCTTTTCCCCTGCTTTTTCTACGATTTTCGTGATTCGGTGGGCGACGAATGTTGACCAAGAACAAGGCGGCTTTCGTATCCAGCGAGTACGATGGTCGAGTCCGTCCATAGATGTGTCTTCACTGGTCCTAGGTTTAGGTTGTTGATTATAGATTCTATGATTTCTGCGAGCAGTACGGCTCCGCAAAGCTCCAGCCGTGGTAGCGATATAGTTTTGACGGGGGCTACTCTGGTAGATTGACCAAAATTTTGCAAATTCTTTTGACACGCATATATGCCGTAGCCGCATATGCTTTTTCTGATGCGTCGCAGAAACCATGTATCTCGATGGTGTCTCCAGGTGAGAAGTATACCCATCGAGGTATTCTGATATTATCTATTTCGTGGTAATGTCTCGTAAAATGCTGCCAACGTTCTAAAATAGTAGCAGACACAGTCTCATCCCAGTCTGTGCCTTCTAGCCAAATACTTTGCATAAGTATTTTGGCTACGATACCTATTGGTGCGAGCCATCCCAGCGGATCGAAAAGCTTGGCGATAGCTGACAGTATCGCCCTTTTCGTAATAGTGTCGTGCTCCTCCAATGGTCTGGCCATAAAATAAAATAAATCCGTATGGGCATTCC
>NW_023458571.1:2786601-2797247 GCF_013731165.1 Rhagoletis pomonella | reverse complement strand
CAACTGAAAGGATAGAGTTTTTAAAGAGCAACAATGCTTGCCTGAATTGTCTGAGTTCTGGACATACTGTATCAAGATGCACAAGCCTTTTTAATTGCGGCACGTGTCACTCGCGACATCATACGCTCCTGCACACCCAGACAATTCCGCCAAAGGCAACACCGCCTCAAACGCCACCGAGCTCTGCCAAAGATGTTGCCTCAACCTCGCAACAAGCTGCAGCAAGGCGTAACTTCAATAAAACTAACTCCGGTAAAAGCAAAAACGTTAAGTCTAATTATGGAAATATAAACTCAGGTGTACTTTAGGAACGGCTCGTGTAAATATACGTCTCAATGGTACAGATTTTTCAGCACGAGCACTCATTGATTCTGGTTCTGAGTGTTCCTTTATAACAGAACGACTCAAACGCAGAATCAACCTGCCATCTAAGAAGATGTATGCCAAAGTTTCAGGCATCACGAATTCTACTTCTGCTCAAGTCAAGGAGACATGCAACATAGAACTACGGTCCCCTGTTGACCCACTGTTTAGTCTACATGCAACAGTGCTCGTGCTGACAAAATTAACTGGAAATCTTCCATCCTGCCATATCAGCGCTATGACTCTGCAGGCATTTCCAGATCTGATTTTAGCAGATAAAAGGTTCTACGTTAACGAAGAAGTAGACCTAGTACTTGGCGGAGACATTTATCCCCAAATTATTTTGTGCGGCTTGAAGAAAAATGTTTTCAGCACACTTCTTGCCCAAGAAACCGTGTTCGGTTGCACAGAAGCACCAAATCCAACAAACAACATAGTTTCTTATCATAGCGAAGTTGCCTTGGATAAACAACTAACAGCTTTCTGGGAACTAGAAGATATACCGAAAAACAAAAATTTAAACGAAGACGACAAGTATTGTTTATCGGAAGACGACTGAGAGAAACCCAGGTGGAAAATATGTAGTCTCGCTACCATTTAGGCAGGAATTTCCAGCAAACATTTGCCTAGGCCCCTCTCTTAAAAAAGCATGCTCTCAGTTCTTCCGTAATGAGACACGGCTTACAAACGACCCCGTCCTGCAAAAGGAGTATAATAGGGTACTAACAGAATATGAATCACTGGGACACATGTCCAGAATAAATGGTAGCATTTCAGCAGACTCTTCCGATAACTACTTTCTACCCCATCACGCTGTGATAAAGGCGGAAAGCACCTCTACAAAAGTTCGGGTCGTCTTTAATGCCTCAAGCCAGACGGCTAATGGTACAAGTTTAAATGACGTACTTTACCCAGGTCCAGTACTCCAAGCAGATCTTCCAATATTAATACTCCGCTGGAGATTATATAGGTACGTTTTTAATAGCGACATCGAGAAGATGTACCGCCAAATTTGGGTGAATAACAACCATACCAAATACCAGCGAATAGTTTATCGTACAAATCTGAACGAACCTGTAAGTCTATATGAATTAAAGACTGTCACTTTCGGGATTAATTAGCTGACGATGTAGAGAGTTCTTTCCCAATAGCATCTAACATACTACGAAAGTGCATGTATGTGGATGACGTGTTAGCTGGAGGACATAGCGTCGACTCTACCATTAAAGCAAGAGATGAAATCTCAGAAGTGTTACGATCAGCTAGTTTTCCACTACGGAAATGGACCTCAAATTGTGAGGAAATTCTTAAGGACATCCCAAAAACGAACCTTCTTAGCGAAAATTTCTTAGCATTCGAAGACACCAGCACGGTTAAGGCTCTGGGCATAAGATGGAATGCCCATACGGATTTATTTTATTTTATGGCCAGACCATTGGAGGAGCACGACACTATTACGAAAAGGGCGATGCTGTCAGCTATCGCCAAGCTTTTCGATCCGCTGGGATGGCTCGCACCAATAGTCATCGTAGCCAAAATACTTATGCAAAGTATTTGGCTAGAAGGCACAGACTGGGATGAGACTGTGTCTGCTACTATTTTAGAACGTTGGGAGCATTTTACGAGACATTACCACGAAATAGATAATATCAGAATACCTCGATGGGTATACTTCTCACCTGGAGACACCATCGAGATACATGGTTTCTGCAACGTATCAGAAAAAGCATATGCGGCTACGGCATATATGCGTGTCAAAAGAGATGGCAAAATTTTGGTCAATCTACTTTTGGCAAAAACCAGAGTAGCCCCCGTCAAAACTATATCGCTACCACGGCTAGAGCTTTGCGGAGCGGTACTGCTCGCAGAAATCATAGAATCTGTAATCAACAACCTAAACCTAGGACCAGTGAAGACACATCTATGGACGGACTCGACCATCGTACTCGCATGGATACGAAAGCCGCCTTGTTCTTGGTGAACCTTCGTCGCCCACCGAATCACGAAAATCGTAGAAAAAGTAGGGGAAAAGGACTGGCTACAAGTAGACTCGCCCTCAAATCCCGCCGACTTGGCTAGCAGAGGACTACCTGCGTCAGAATTGGTCAACAATTCTTTGTGGTGGCAGGGACCTTCTTGGCTGCAAGAAGACAACTCCAAGTGGCCCGCTCAAGGAACAGACTATCATACAGAAGTCGAAGAAAAAAGAGCACACACTTATGCGACAACAAGAGCAAATAATATCGATATTCTTGACCGTTTTTCCAATCTACCGAGAGCTTTGAGAGTTTTATCATATGTTATGAGATTTTATCGAAGAACTCATTCGAAAACAAAAGCTTAATTTCAGGAAAACTCTTGTTTAATTTCATCTAATGAAATTAAAACAACGACACAGACCCTGATAAAAATCTACCAGAAGCATCATTATGGTGAAGAATACGCAAACTTGAAGTCTAAAAAAACAATCGATGCAAAGAGTGAAATCCTTCCGCTTAATCCGTTCATCGATGAACATGACATTATCAGAGCCGGAGGTCGCCTTGGAGCATCCCAGGACTTAGCATACAACGAACGCCACCCAAGCATTATCCCGTATAACAGCAGGTTGTCCCGCCTTATTGTATTGTTTATTCACAAGGTATCCTTGCATGGAGAAAATCAACTCATGCTACGCCTCATCCGTACCCAATACTGGATTCCCAAAGTCAAGAACATGATCAGGTCAGCTATCCATAATTGTAAGACATGTATTATCTTTAAAAAAACGGTCACAAACTCAACTTATGGGAACTCTTCCTCAGGAACGCACTACATTTACTCGCGCTTTCACAAATACGGGGGTAGACTTTACTGGACCTTTTGATGTTAAAAGTTACCGCGGCAGAGGTTGTCGAGTTTCTAAAGGGTATGTCTGTTTATTTGTTTGTTTCACGACTAAAGCGATTCACTTAGAAGCTACTAGTGATCTTAGTACCCCATCCTTTCCAGCGGCATTTGCACGGTTCGTGGCTAGAAGAGGATGTCCGAGAAATATCTACTCCGACAACGGCACTAACTTTGTCGGAGCCTCACGATCCTTACGATCTGAGTTTAAAGCTTTTCTGTCTGAAACCCGAGAAAAAACTATTTCGAAATACAATCATCAAATGCTGGCGTGGCACTTTATACCCGCGGCAGCGCCTCACATGGGTGGACTGTGGGAAGCGGGCGTAAAAAGCTTCAAAAGCCACTTCAGAAAAATTGCGTCCGCCCACAAATACACCTTTGAAGAGCTTAGTACTCTTTTATGCCGTATTGAGGCGTGCCTCAATTCACGGCCACTGAGTCCCTCTTCAAATAACCATACTGACCTGGAGCCGCTTACTTCAGGCCATTTTCTCATTGGTGGACATCTTCTAGCCCCACCAGAATTAGACGTTAATGAAACTCCTGCCTCCAAGTGAATCGGTGGCAAAAACTCAAAGCACTAAATCAAACCTTCTGTAGGCGATGGAAAGCAGAATATCTAACTGAACTTCAAAAACGAATTAAGTGGAAACATCCCAAGGAAAATATTAAACCTGGTGACCTGGTCATCAAGGAAGATAACTTAACCCCAACCGAATGTAGGTTAGGACGAGTTGTCAACGTACACGCCGGTGCCGACAGCAGAGTACGAGTAGTGGACATCTTGACGGAGAAAGGTCAAGTCACTAGACCACTGGTGAAGTTGGTTCTACTCCCGCCATGCAACGATGGAAACTCGGAGCCGACAACCACCTCGTAAACCATTTCATCATTATATCCCACTTCCTTTTTCCACGCGATTCCACTTCCTTATATTAGGAAGGATCCCACGACTAAGGAGTTCAAAATAAAAATTCGGTGATGGTTCTTACCCGGGTTTCCCCGAGTTGATCTGGTTACAAATAAACGACCATCATCAGATCCTAACCCAAAATACCCATGCATTGCAGAGAAGTAAATTGCTTCACATCAAAATGAATTACCAACGGTGAAAAACTAGCAAGTTTAGTAATAAATTTAAAAAAATATATATATATAAATAAATAAAATAAAAAGAAAAATATTCAAAATTTAAACTTTTTTCCAACTTGCTGGTTTTTCATTAGGTTTGGTCGAAAGGGATTGTGCCGATTGACCCTGCATGACCAATGATGCTTTTCTACTTTTCAAAAGAAGAGAGCGCGGTGGTAAGCAAAACGACTAACAATGGGCAGGCAGAGTTAAGAAAATCGTTATGATCACCCGCCAAAAAAATTAAGAATTAAGAATGATAATTATAATTTTAAAACTCACAGATATCTGGTTCCGTTCTAATTTTTGTTGGCCAGAGTCGTCAGGCTGCTTCTCCTTGTAGTCGTTTCAGCCGCATGGTTTCTTTATTCGCGCACCCCTTAATAAAATACAAACGAATTAGTTTCAAACTGTTGGATATACAAAAAATTAAAAAAAAATGGGAGAATTAGTATATTGTTACCAAAGCAAAAGAGCTTCTATCAAACCGATCCCACGAACCACTATGATGGCCTTGCTGCCAGAAAGTATCAGGATTGAAAGGTGCTTATAATAGCGACACAAATCCAATCATTGTTTCCTTTCCCCATTAATTCCACACCGCAGGAGGTGCTGGGCTTGTTCAAGTGGCAATCACCAATGCAGTACTGCGTGCATCACCACAGCATCACGCTCGATGTGAATTTCTACCAGCGTTGTACCAGTTAAGCAGTCCCAGCGTTCGTGCAAATTTTCGGCAGCGTTACTGTGGTACCGCTTTACTACCCTACAAGAACAGTGACTATCATTTGACAAATCATTTGAGTGGCAAGACTGATCGAGATTTCTGTCACTGGCTGCCTACAAGTTTCTATCAAATTCTAAAGGGCAGTGTGAAAAAATCTGATGTAAACATTTGTGTTCCGTCTTCCTCCGACTTATGGCATTATTTCGTTGTCTCTTTTTAACCAACGCAATGTTTGTAAATGTGTTAGTAAGATAAATGAGAATGTGTTAGTTTCCATCACACAATTCTTGTAGGGTATGTTCTTCGAACGGTCACACAAACTTATGCATATATATATACCTTTGTATATAAACAAAACCAAAAGAAACAACAAACATGTCTATTAGGTTGTATATCTATCTATTAACGCAAACAGAAATGGGGTGTATATGAGATACTACAATAAATGCTGTAAATACTTAGTTTAGTTTGTCCAATCACACAGTTGAGTTTCATCTACAACCGCCGTCAATTGCTCCACCTCATCCACGGTAGCTACTGCACGTTCCAAGCTTTGCGTTGACACCAGATTCGCGCAACGCTCGTGACAATAATTACACACTGTCACCAGTAGCCCTTCCAGTCAGCAGCGGTTAGAAATGCTTCAGAATCTATAAGATTTACAGCTGAATCTTGCGCGACGCCTTCAACGCCACCACAACGTCCAGCAGCAGCGTCTGTTGTCTGTCGCATTATGCCGGTTACTGCGCGTATGCGTTGTAAAATTGTCAACAATGCTACTGTGGCTTTTTTTCAACAGCGCTATCCACTCGCTGATGGAGTGACTTTGCGCCTCTTCGCCGGCGCCTGTAAGGCAAAGCTCTGCATCGCTGGAGGCAATAACTTCGATAACAAGTTGCTTGATGATGGCACGTATGGTTACAATTGCTTCGTCCTTATTATAGCTTAGTATCCAGCTCTTAAGAAAACGGTCAAGAAAAAATTGCCATTATTTCGCGTGTGTGTCCAAGGAATTTTGACATTTTTTATACCTCACAGCCTGTTGCCTCACTCTTTCCTCAAGAAACAATGGAACGGGCATATATTTCTGTTGCAAACCTGGGTTGCCTTGTGCTCTTTTTTCACAAAAAACTTTAGAAAACCGTAGTAGAAAGCGTACTAAATTTCTGAAGAACTGCGTACTGCCTTAAGGAAATTTGACTCAAGAAAATTTCTTAGCCATTTCTTGTACGTCATTTTATATGGAGTTTTTGCTTTTCTTAAGAGCTGGATACTAATGGCCTTATTCATAAAAAATAAAGTAGCATTATAAAGGGTTTTTAAATTGAAAAATGTATGAAAACGTCAATTTATTAAGTTCTTTAAACCTACTTTATTTTTTATGAATAAGGCCATAAGCTTATAGGCTGTTACGAATAAGAAGTTCCTTTTCCTCAAAAGTCCCATAACGATACACACCAATTCGTCTTCTTCCGAGCACACACTTTCCGTTTCATTGAGCACGTCACTTAGCGGCCTCTTGAGGTCAGTGGTAGCGTAACGCTCGAATTCGGTAGTGAGCATCTTATCGATGAGCTTCTCCATTTCGGTGAGTAGCATGGGCAAATGCTTGAAGCAGTGTATGCCTATCAGCTCTTGTGTTAAAATTTCCTGTGTGGTACCTATCAAGTCAAGCGCCGCCACATAATCCTGAGTCCAAGGAAAAGTTGCAGCATGGGTTGGGTCTTATGCACTGTCGCCATCAGACTGAGCTTATCCAATGCCTCCTCAAAGTTCTGCCTCCTTTGAGCAAAACGCATCACTCGAAACGAATCCACCACAGCAGACTAACAGGCTAACCTAATATTCACGCACGCCGCCAATTTATTGTCAAAAATTTCTCATGCACATGCAACTTGTATGAGATCAACCGAAATTGAACGGCGTGCGTATGAAGCTAACTCAATTTCCAATTTTGATTTGACGTTTCGCTCAATGAACCAACGTACCAAAACGCAAGCCGCGAATATTAGGTTAGCCTGTAATGCAGCGTACGCAATGAAGCGCGTAATTCACGCACATTATAAGCAGCTTCCTGCATCTCAGTCATAATGGCGTCTTGTAATGTCATCGCATGAAAAAACGCCGCGGATTTTTGGGATACTTGATGTGCTATTTTCACCTCCACAATGTCTAAATAATGCGATAACTTCTCTTGTAACAAGCGTCCAGACCACAATATAACCAGTAAACAACCTTCGGTGAATTTGACGACTGCCTTCCTCGGGGATGAATATGCTAGGGATGAAATCATTGGTACACACGCCTTCCAAGCACGCAGGGTTGCTTTTAAGATACAAAAAATAATTAACTCCAAATAGTTTCAAAAAGTATAGTGTAAAACGAAATGTATTGAATAATTCCACATAAAATGGTATACATAAATGACGCATTTTCTAAACGATTTAAATTAAACGCATTTGCGAATTGATAGAAAAGTACTACGGATTGTAAATTTTTGTTAACAATGAGGTGAATGAAAGTTTTCAACTCGGCCTGATGGTTTGGTTTTATTACTAAAGGCCGGTTACTCAATGTCTGGTTAACGCTAATCCTCGGTTAAACATAGTTATCGACGTTACCGACTCGTCGATAACGATGTTTAGCCGCAGATTGGTGTTAACCAGAAATTGAGTAACCGGCCCTAAGGCGTCTAATAAATTCATGGCTTTTAGTTCTAGAAGAATAAATGTCAGTAAAGACAAGTCTTTTTTGTATAATTTCTGATTTTAATTGCTCAACTTCTTTTGAACCAGAGCAACTGTCAAAAATTTCCAACAGTAAAAAGTTACGAATTGGCACAGCAGAAATGTAAAATTTTCTCGCCATAATAAAAAGTTTTTTCAACATGGAACTTTCCTACTAATTGACATGAAATTACTATCTCAACGCTCGGAGCGCTGCCACTGAGGGCCTTTGCCAACTGATTAAAAAGAGAAAGTTTGGAAAGACCAAACAAAAATTTTGAGATTTCTCGTTGTGAATACGAATGCCATAGTTTTTACCTAGCTCGTGGGACTACGCAAAATTTTGACAGCTTGTAAATATGTATACAAATAAAGTTGTTGGCGGTAATAAGGAGTCAAAATTAAAATGAAGAAAAGAACAAAAAGCGTAGGTTAGTTGTCAGTTATAAAATAAATCCAATTTATTTGCGAATATTTGTTTCTTTTTATTGAAAGGCAACCACTCGGAAAAGCTTGTGCTAATTATATTGATAACAGAACCTGGCAGCTCGCACGTTGTCTAAATTCTCAAGTAACATAAAGTCCACAAAAGAATAAGTACGCCATGTATAAATTTTAACAATTTTTTTGGTTTTTCAACACCATTTATAATTTTCTTTTAATAAAATCACGATTTGACAAATACTTAAATTTATTTATCTAATAATAATACAGCAAACAACCCTGAAATCTAAGAAAAAGTCTGAGGAAGGCCATTAAATAGCAGCACACAACCCCGTGCCTTCCTCAGGAGTGAATATAACTACAAAAACAACGACTACTACAACAACAACCCAAAAAGGTTGCTTACTGTCTATACTGTGATCCAGACTGCTTATTCTCTTCGCTGCTAGACGCAGCAATACTGGGAAATACAAGCGCAAATGTCGCTGGATGATTCAAATTTAATTGTTCCCTGCAGCAAATCAAACTGGTTCAGAACTTGCGCTGAGCTAGCCTGAAAAGGGACGGTACTGGTTCTTCATCTATCCCAACTCAATGCTTGCAACTGTCTTTTTTAACATGGCGATGTCCTACGAAGTGACAATTATCGCCCTCTGCAGAACTTTTGAACTTGTTCTGAGCTGACTCTGACTTAGATGGTTCTGGTACAGTTCATATAACAACAGTTCTTAGATAGTTCAAAAAGGGTCACCTCCGGGCTAGAAAAAATGTGGCTAGTTTTGAGCTGGTTCTAATAAGTATAGTATAGAGCCTTTTCTTTAAAAAAGCGCGCATACAATTTTGTAAATAAAAATACTTCATTTTATGTTTAAAGAGCTATTTGTTTTGAACTAATTTACTTTTTGAAGCAAACTGTGTGTCAATTATTCCTTTATTTTCTAAAACCGTTATTCTTAAAAATAATTTATATTTGTTACGTATAGTGGGTATTTCTGGGATACCTATAATTAAAAATCTGAACTAAGTCGTGTCAAAAAATGAGAAAAACGATGATATATTGAATGATTATTTGTGATAACTCAGCGTTAAATTGGATTAAATTTATTGAAATGTAATACATAGAATTTCCGGCATCTCATAAGAAATATAGAATTTTGAATATTTACAATAGTTTTCATGCTAAATATTTTTCGTAAATTTTTTATTTAAGGATGGCTCATAAGTATTATAACATAAACAAATAAATTCACGTTTCTAAATGTGTTGGAAATTTAGTAGAATCCTAGAAACTGTTATAAAAACTTCAATATTTTAAATCAGTTTATGAGTATGCAGTTCTATAGCCCATTAAATTTTAGTATAATTAATCGCGCTGATTTTTTATAACTCTTTTTACGCACGCTCTTGAAGGCATTCTCATATTTAAATATTTTCGTTTAAGATGCAAGATTACACTTTACTACAATAAAATTTGATGTGCTACAAAACAGAATACTCGAAATAGTTCTATCAAGTTTGCAGCACAGTTAGGAATTTGAATTTGAATGGTTTATGGAGTATGAGTACTTAAATAAAAACTAAACGAAAAATATTTAAGATGAAAAACATTGGAAATTAAAAAAAAATCACTGCATAACTACACATTTCGGGTCAAGGCGAATTTATATAAGGTGGTGTTGTTTAATCAGCTGTGTGTAGCGTTTGATTGTCAAAATTTTATATTTTGCTAGTGAGTGAGTGAAAACGTGAAAGTGTTTGCATTTTCTGTCGCCCTTTTCATTCGGAGAAGAATAGCTGAAATTTGACAATCACCAGCTAAAACAAAAAAAACAAAATACAGGTAATTGTTGTATTTGTTGAATCGATACCACCTTATATGAATTCGCCTTGTTTCGGGTGCTTAGTGATACATTTACGTATGTACAGTACCGTTCATATCAATAGCACTCCCATTTCAAAGTGAGATTGTGTACCACTTTTGTTTATTTTTTTAAATCTGATTAAAAAGTCAAACATTTTGATGAAAAATCGTTACGTTTAACTTTCGTTTTGTATAAAGTTTTAAGACACGGTTTATATGATTTTTTTAAGCATGATCATTTAAATAATAACAAATTTTAACTCTCAATATATTGTGAATATTTAAAAAAGAAATGGTGTACGCAGACCTTTCCTGTCAAGTGTAGCTTAACTAAATTTTATATTTTGCATTAAATTTTATACGTACGTAGATATGTATAACAATGACATTAATGCTACCAATAACGACTTTTTTGGAAATATTTTAGCAGTTGCCCCATAAACTATGTAGAGAATTATATATTAAATAAACGAAAACAGTTTGTTATTAGTTTTAGGGTCTAAGA